>NW_028319386.1:300000-477500 GCF_062004578.1 Staurois parvus
GACTTATGAACAACTCATACAATATATCATATAAAAAAAACTTTTTGCGTTTGAGCTGCCCTCGCAGGAGCCACTGTAATGCACCTGGATCTTCCCTACAATCAGTGCAGAGGCAGTCAGGCACACAGCACTCTCTTCGACTCAATAATCAGTCTAACGTTGGTCTTTTTTGGATTTTGATTATTTTTTAAAGAACTTGGGGTGACGGAGAGGTGGTACGGGACACTCCACTTCACTTTACCCAGTCTCTGTGAGTAGTCTATATATCAAGTACAGAAAGCGTCACTAAGCCCTCTCTTTGGAAGCTAACCCGTCCAAGAATTCTGTAGGCTTGTCCATCCAGAGGAATGCGGCACACAGTCAATAACAACCTGGGTTTAGGTCAGTACTCACAATAACTCAGGATCTCCAGATGCCTCCTTCCAGTATCCGATGGATGCTCTTCAGTGAGCTCTACAGACCAGGTCCCCAAGTGCGGAATCTCTTGACTAGCTCCAAAACGGGATCCTAATAGCCCCCACCCCCAACAACTAGGACCTCAGTGATTGGCTGCTGGAACCAGGATAGCTATGGCAGGTGAGCCAGGAAATTGAATGGGGACATAATGGGGGATCCAAGGCAGCCAAAGCTGACAGCTTCAATAAAGCACTTGCCTTTGCATGAGTTGCCAAACGTCCTGATATGTAGAGCTGATAGTAGGAATTCAAGTCATGAGTGGACCTTAGGTTCCATTATGCAGTGCATACAGCAAAATCTAGTTTAGGGGCTCAAAGGCTCCCCCACCAAACGGGGAGCAACCACCCTGCATAGCTTATATATAAATGGTTCTTCTTGGTACACAGCTATTTTACCTGCCAAAGGAAAGTTATTTCTGTCCATCCAGTCCTGAGATTTACACAACCCCCTCACACAGCCAAGCCAGGTGGATGATACCACTTACAGTTAAGAAATACAATGGTATCCTCTCTCCAGTCCATCGTTCGGACTATAAAGTGAAAGAGCAGCAGAAGACTAGAGAGGTCAACCTTCTGATCACTTTGCCCATTCCTCCCAGTCCTGCCCATCCCTCTCATTGTTAGTGCTGATGTATAGGGAAGGGGGGGGTGCAAGTGGTTGATACAAAGTCCAGTTCCGGTACTCTTATCATACATGACATTTTTGTAGGACCAGCAGCTGAGACACCCCAGTAGAGTGGTTCCGTTAGTGTGACCATCACTCACCCATAGGGTTGAAGGACTCCAGCCTCGGGTGGGAAAGCCCCTGGAGGTTCTCTAGGTTGTTGGATGCCAGGCTTGCTATTTGTAGTTAGGGTAGTTCTTCCAAGATGTTGGCACTAACCAACTGATTCCTTCTATTGGCTTCCTGTCCTGCACCTCCCTTTCATTGTTAGTGCTGAAGTAAAGGGGGGGTGCAAGAGGCTGATACCAAAACAAATTCCTCTACTGACATCATACATGACAATTTGTAGGACCAGCAGTTGAGACACCCCAGCAGAGCATCTCCTTTGGTGTGACCATCACTCACCCATAGGGTTGAGGGACTCCAACTGCGGGTGGGAAAGTCCCTGGAGGTTCTGAAGGGTGTTGGATGTCAGGCTTGCTATTTCTAGGTAGGGTAGTTCTCCCAGTCCGTTGGCACTAACCAACTGGTTCCTCCTATTGGCTTCCTGTCCTTCCCCTCCCTCTCATTGTTAGTGCTGAAGTATAGGGGGGTGGAAGAGGCTGATACCAAAACTAATCCTTGTACTGAAATCATACATGACAATTGTAGGACCCCAGCAAAGCAGCTCCTATTGTGTGACCATTACTCACCCATAAGGTTGAGGGACTCCAGTCGCGGGTGGGAAAGCCCCTGGAGGGTCTGTAGGTTGTTGGACGCCAGGCTGGCTATTTGTAAGTAGGGTAGTTCTCCCAGGCCGTTGGCACTAACCAGCTTGTTCTGGTCTACACGTAGGCTCAGGAGATGGGTGAGAGCGCTCAGAGACGAGAGATCCTGCAGAGCATTCTGGGAGAGATCCACATAGCGCAAATGTATAAACGATTGCAGGATGGAGATGTCTGTGATCTCTCTGTAAGAGTGAAAGGTAAAGGAAAGTCACATTCGGGGCCAGCAAGTCCATTCTTTATATTTATTTGCTGCAACAAGTCCTGTTTGTTGTCCTTTTCCCACCAATTACATTCAGACTTGATGTGGAAAGTGATAGCGGGGAAAAAGCAAGAGTTAATTTGATTGGTGGACTCAGAAAAGGTCTAAATTAGGATAAATGGTTAACATAGCTGAGTCCGTATACCATATTTTTTCAGAGAAAAGTTGAGGTGTACAGAAGTAAACCAAGGGTTGAGCAATAGTACAGGTCCACCATGATTTGGGGCCCATTCCCCATCCATCCTGTTTCCATGAGTTATGAGCTGCAATGCAGGTGAACTGAAGGTGTGTTGGGGTTCCATTCAAAATGAAAGGCCCCACAGTGCACCAGATTGCAGTAAGGGCTCTTTCACACTGGTGGTAATATTTACCATAGCCATGGTGGATTGTTTTTTAAGGACTGTATAGCAGCTGCTGGCAGGCGTTTGGGGGGCGCTACTGCTTCCTCCTGACACCTGTTTTCTTTTTACTTTTTTTTTATTTTTTAATTTTTTTATTATTTTTTTTATTCTGCTAACTTTGTGAGTAGTACTGCTTAGACCTTGAAGAAGGGGACATTCCCCAAAAGCTTGTCCTCAAAATTGTATGTTAGTGCAAATAAAAAAAGTATCCCGGACAGTACTCAATTGTTTCTGTCGCAAATGCACTAATACGGCTACAATCAACTCAAACATACTTTTTTTTAAAATTGCTGATCATCAAGTTTACATTACAGGACCGTGCTGCAACTGCGAGCTGAATGTTGAGACCCCTCAATGGGCATCGCCACCAGTCAAACCCCTCAGCCCAAGTTAAAAAATGCTGTATTTGTGGTTCTTTTCTTCCTGTCGGGCTGTAATGGTATCATTCTGGGTGATGGTAAAACTGCCACTCAGCTGCTTGTAATTACTGCCCCCTCCAGCTGCCATTGTGAAACAGCCCTTTGTGCATATGCACCAATGCATAGGACTGAATGGGTTCTAAAGCCCAAATTTAACCTCCCCCTATAGTTGTTAGCCTTATACCCCCCCCCCCCCCCAGACACAAACACAATTTGATTGTATACTTACCTTTACTCAGATGTAATTTTGCTTGTCATGTGATGTGCAGGGTCCTCTTCACTTCTTTTCTATCACTGAGCAGTCCTCAGTCCTGCAGAATGCCGTGCTCTGAATTGTTGCACTGGGTGCAGGGTGCATTAGTGATGGGGGGAGGGGGGACCCATGATGCCTTACACTCACAGGACGTAGTCTGAATGACACCGGGTGTCATCAACCCAAAAGAGGACCGGCAGTGACCTATAGGTCTGCAGTGGATGGTGCCAGAGAGAAGGTGAGTATTGCAGAGAGGGATGCTCTTTTTTTTTTATTTCTGGGCTACCATTTAAAAAAGAAAAATTAAAGTACAATTGGGTGTTAAAGGGTTAGTTCACCTTTAATGGCTTGGATGCGTGGCCTTGGAACCTCAAACTCATGAGCCAGCCCTCAGGTTCATTCCCTACCCACGCACGTGCAGTCCGCACTCTCACTGTTTAGTGTTCTGCGAGAATGAAAGAGAGCGGACTGCGTATGCATGGGTAGGGAACAAAGCCAGGCGCTCATTCGTGACTTTTCAGGGGGTCACACATCCAACATATGCAGGATGGAGAGGGAAGGGCAATGGAATAAGCAGCTTAAAAAGTGAACTTTCTTCCACAAAATGAAGCCCCGCCTATCACATCGATGAGAATGTTGTAATGCATAATGAAGTATTTTGGCAAAAGTAATTACATTTGAACTAACCCATTAAGAGTGATTACAGAGTGTATCTGTCAGCAATGAGCTACACAGTGGCTTAGTGGTTAGCACATCTTCCTTATAGCACTGGATTCCGACCAGGACTCTAGCTGCATGGAGTTTGCATGTTCTCCCTGTGCTTGCTTGGGTTTTCTCCAACACCCAAAAGCAGGCTAGTAGGTAAATTGGTCTTAGTATGCGAGATACACTATATTGCCAAAAGTATTGGGCCGCCTGCCTTCCCACACACATGACCTGTAATGGCCCCCCAGTCTTAGTCCGGAGGGTTCAATATTGAGTTGGCCCCGCCCTTTGCAGCTATAACAGCTTCACTTCTTCTGGGAAGGCCGTCCACAAGGTTTAGGAGGGTGTCTATGGGAAGGTTGGACCATTCTTCCAGAAGCACATTTGTCAGGTCAGGCACTGATGTCGGGGGAGGAGGCCTGGCTCGCAGTCTCTGCTCTAATTCATCCCAAAGGTGTTCTATGGGGTTGAGGTCAGGACTCTGTGCAGGCCAGTCAGGTTCCTCCACCCCAAACTGGCTCCTCCATGTCTTTATGGACCTTGCTTTGTGCACTGGTGCGCAGTCATGTTGGATCAGGAAGGGGCCATCCCCAAACTCTTCCCACAAAGTTGGGAGCATAAAATTGTCCCCTCTAAGTACCCCTTCTTACAAAGGACAGGGTTTCTTTAAAGCCTAACTCCAGCTTTGCTTTCACTTTAAATTGTTAGTTCGGGCCAAGCTGGACCAAATGAACTTTACTAATTACTGCTCCCACTGTCAGGGCTGTATAAAGTCAGCAGCCCAACTCAATTTCATTCCAGGAATGGGATGGGAAGCCCTCGTACCACTGCCAGGACACAGTACTGTATGCTGTATGTAGCTGATGCTGTATACAGTTTATAACCGCTTACTGACCCGCCACAGTACATGTACTGCAGCGGACGTACTGGCACATCACTGCCTGTGTTTGGATTTTGGGTACATGCATGCGTTCCAACCCACCTACTCCCCTGGGATTTGACACAGCAGGAGTTTGTCAACAGATCCCAGTCAATGATTCATGACATGGACATGCTAATCGGCCATGTCAAATCACAGCCTAGATCTCTGTGTTGATAAACAACACAGGGCTCTCTACAGAGGGAGCAATTGCTTTGTTTCTTTTCCCTGCTAAGCAGGGAACAGAAACAAATTGGTGTTTAGTGAAAAGCAGCATGCAGTACCCACATTAACACATTGTTAGGCACACAATTAACCCCTTGATTGCCTTTACATCTTAACCTATTCCCAGCCAGTGTCATTAGTAGAGTGACAGTGTCCAGTATAATCACTGATCATTGTATTAGTGTCACTGGTGATGTCAGTGGCAGTTAGTCAATTCCCACAAAATGTAAATTATGTGTCAGATTGCCAGCCACACTCACAGCCACACTATAAATCACTGATTGCCGCCACTGCTAGTATAAAAGATATAACTAAAAATCCTAGTATATACATATATATATATATATATAATTGTTTGTAGACGCTATGACTTTCACACAAACCAATCAATATAGACTTTTTTTCTTTTTACCAAAGACATTTAGCAGAATACATTTTGCCCTAAATTTATGGATAATTTTGATTTTTAAAAAAAAAAATATTTTTTTTCCCACATTTATGGTCTTTTTTCGCTTATATAATAAAAAATAAAAAAACTCAATGGTGATCAAATACCACCAAAAGAAAGCTTTATATGTGTGAAAAAAATTATATAAATTTCATTTGGGTACAGCGTCAGTGATAGCAACGCAGTGCCATTGTTAGGCACACAATTAACCCCTTGATTGCCTTTAGATGTTAACCTGTTCCCAGCCATTGTTATTAGAAGAGTGACAGTGTCCAGTATTATCACTGATCACTGTCTTAGTGTCACTGGTGATGTCAGTGGCAGTTAGTCAATTCTCACAAAATGTCAATTATGCGCCAGATTGCTTGCTACACTATCACAGTCGCACTATAAATCACTGATTGCCGCCATTACTATTATAAAAAGATAAATAAAAATTCTACTTTATATATATATATATATATATATATATACCAACGTTTGTAGACACTATGACTTTCACACAAACCAATTAATATACACTTTTTGGGATTTTTGTTTTTACCAAAGACATTTTGCAGAATACATTTCGGCCTAAACGTATGAATAAATTTGATTTTGAAAATAATATGTTTTTTTTCCAAATTTATGGTCTTTTTTCACTTATATAATAATAATAAAAGAAAACCAGTGGTGATCAAATACCACCCAAAGAAAGCTTTAATTGTGTGAAAAAAAATGATATAAATTTAATTTGGGTACAGCGTCAGTTACAGTAGTGCAGTGACGAATAGCAATGAAGGGGATAGAACCTTTTGGAGCACAGCGGGAGCAGCAATTAGTAAAGGAAACAGTTCATTTAGGCCATCTTGGCCCGAACGAACTACAGTTGCAAGAAAAAGTATGTGAACCCCTTGGGATTACGTGGAGTTTTGCATGAATTGGGCATAAAATATGCTCTGAACGTCATCTAAGTCACAACAATAGAAGAACACAGTCTGCTGAACATAATACTACACAAACATTAGATGTTGCCATGGTTTAATTGCACATAACATGTAAACATTCACAGTGCAGGGAGGAAAAAGTATGTGAACCTTTGGACTTAATAACTGGTTGACCCTCCTTTGGCAGCAATAACCTCAACCAAACGTTTCCTGTAGTTGCAGATCAGACCTGCACAACGATCTGGAGTAATTTTGGACCACTCCTCTTCACAAAACTGTTTCAGTGTAGCAATATTCTTGGGATGTCTGGTGTGAAACGCTCTCTTAAGGTCATGCCACAGCATTTCAATCGGGTTGAGGTCAGGACTCTGACTGGGCCACTCCAGAAGGCGTATTCTGTGCTGTTGCAGCCATTGTTTTGTTGAATGACTTGTATGCTTTGGGTCATTGTCCTGTTGCATCACCCATCCTCTGCGGAGCTTCAGTTGGCGGACAGATGGTCGTACGTTTTCCTGCAAAATGTCTTGATAAACACTGGAATTCATTTTCCCATCAATGACAACAATCCGTCCAGGCCCTGAGGTGGCAAAGCAGCCCCAAACCATGATGCTCCCTCCGCCATGTTTTACAGTGGGGATGAGGTTTTGATGTTGGTGTGCTGTGCCTTTTTTTCTCCACACATAGTGTTGTGTGTTCTTCCCAAACAACTCAATCTTGGTTTCATCTGTCCACAGTATATTTTGCCAGTAGTGCTGTGGAACATCCAGGTGCTCTTTTGCAAACTTCAAACGTGCTGCAATATTCTTTTTGGACAGCAATGGCTTCCTCCGTGGTGTCCTCCCATGTACTCCATTCTTGTTTAATGTTTTCCTTATTGTAGATGTGTCAACAAAAATGTTAGCATGTGCCAGAGATTTCTGTAGGTCTTTAGCTGACACTCTGGGATTCTTCTTTACCTTATGCAGCATTCTGCGCTGTGCTCTTGCAGTCATTTTTACAGGACAACCACGCCTAGGGAGAGTAGCAACAGTGCTAAACTTTCTCCATTTGTAGACAGTCTGTCTTACCGTGGACACATGAACATCAAGGCTTTTGGAGATACTTTTGTAACCCTTTCCAGCTTCATGCAAGTCAACAATTCTTGATCGTAGGTCTTCTGAGAGCTCTTTTCTGCGAGGCATGGTTCACATCAGACAGTGCTTCTTGAAACCAGTAAACCCAAAACAGGTGTGTGTTTTTAAGGGCAGGACAGCTGTCAGCAACACATCCAATATCATCACACTGATTGGAGTCAAGGTTGGCTCACTCCTGGCTCCAATTAGCTCTGGGAGAAGTCATTAAGCTAGGGCCTCACATACTTTTTCCTCCCTGCACTGTGAATGTTTACATGTTATGTGCAATTAAACCATGGCAACATCTAATGTTTGTGTAGTATTATGTTCTGCAGACTGTGTTCTTCTATTGTTGTGACTTAGATGACGTTCAGAACACATTTTATGCCCAATTCATGCAAATCTCCACGTAATCCCAAGGGGTTCACATACTTTTTCTTGCAACTGTATTTCAAGCGATAGCAAAGCTGGAGTTCAGTTTGAAACTACAAAGTCAAATTCTCTCTAGCCATCATTTTCCTAAATGAGATCTACTTTGGTTGTGAGAATGGTGAGAACTTGGTGAGAACTTACAGTGACTATTATTTTTCTGCAGGAACTTACTTATCTTTAACTTCCAGCTTGACGAATGCATGAGCAAGACCATTTCCTGTCTTACATAGAAGGGACAGTCCTTCCTTCAGCATTTCTTCAGTGAGCGGCATGTGGGGTGGTGGCTGGAAATATGTAATGAAAATGTTCATTTATAGGCACTTGTTAGCAGCCATGATGTTAAGCACATCACCATATGGGTAAAGGGTAGAACCTTTATCTGCCTTTAATGCTGTGTCCCTATTCGGAAGCCCCCCCCCCCCACTTCCTGTCCCAGATCCCATGTTGTCACCAGCACAGGAAGTGAGAAAAAACCCTCCAATGGGTACACAGACAACAAAAAAAAAAATCTAATGAGTAAAATATTCCTATTGTTTCCGTGCTCCTATATAGAGGAGCACACCTTCAAGGTACAGATGCCAAGCAGAAGCTCATCTTCTCCCTGAACTGTCAACCCATTAAAAAAAAAAAGCAGCCAGCAGCACATTGTAACATTCAATACTTGTAAAACTTTATTGCTCCAAGACAAATGTCAAAAAAGCCCCGCCCACCTCTAGCTAACGTGTTTTACCCAACATTGGGCTTATTGTTAGAGATGAGAAGGGGCAGGAAAAGGGAGACATTTCTACAGCTACAAATCTCATGTGAAGATAGTGACAGAGATAAATGTCTATGCCCGAACCTCTTCAAATCTCACATGTGAAGGTAATTGTAAAGATACAAATCTGCAATTGTAGTGCATCACATAATGCTATTAATGAATTGGGTAAAATGCGTCAGAGGGGAGGGGCTTCTTTACAGTTTGTCCTTCTATAGGAAAGCAATGAACAGCTGACAGAAGCTTTAACCCTTTTCAAAACTGAAAAGAAAAGGTTGGCCTTTACACTTTGGGTCCTGTATATAAAACAATTTGTTGTACCTGTCTCAAGCATTCACACAGCCCTCACGAATAGTCCTCCTAATTTGCTTAATACTCTTAATATCCATAATTGTCAGCTCCATCTAGTGGCTATAATATGGTATTTTCCTGATTGAGATATTTTAGGGAACCGCTGAGTTTTGGCCACTGGATGGAGCTGCGATCATAGAAAATGAACATATTAGGCCAGTTATGGGGATTATTTATGACAGCTTGAGACATTCACACATCAAATTTAATATAAATAGACCTCTTTAAGTTTTAGACTTGAATTAGTTACAAAAAAAAAATTACAAAGGGAAATAAATTAAAAAAAGCACATGGATCATTTGATTCATCTCTCTTACTATCCCACCCGGTTTATTTTTTACATCACCTCCTCTTTCTCTGGCTCCTCCTCCTCTTCTTCTTCCTTCTCTTCTTCTTCCTTGTCCTCCTCTTCTCCAGCTTCGGCATCCTCAGCAGCCTCCTCTACAGGATCCTGAGTATCCTGCTCTTCCTCCTCCAACACGTCTTCCTCGTTGTCAGACATTTTCTGATAAAGATAACAATACTCATATATAAAACTGTTTGAGTAAAACACATTTGCCAAACACAAGGCCCACGGGCTGAATCTGGCCCTCATTGCATATCATGTGGCTCTTGCACCTCTCCTGCAGCTGCGGTGCCCCCCTCATCTCAGCAGTCGGCAGCAGAGAGGAGAACAGAACTGCTCCACCAGATCCTGCATATCCCTGTGCAGCCGAAGAGAGGCTCAACTCTGCACCCCCCCCCCCATCTCATCATTTGGCAGCAAAGAGGATGACAGGACTCCTCCTAAAGAAGATCCTGCACTTCTCTGTGCAGCTGTTGCACCCCTTCGTCTCCACCCTTACCTTGTCTCAGCAGTCGGTAACAGAAAGGAGGACAGAACTCTCCCACCAGATCCTGCACTTTTCTGTGCAGCACTGGAGAGGCTTGACTATGCACCCCCCCCCCCCCATCTCAGCAGTTGGCAGCAAAAAGGAGGACAGAACTCCTCAATAAGATCCTGTGCTTCTCTATGCAGATGTGGCACTCCTTTGTCTCCACCCCCATCTTGTCTCAGCAGTCGGCAGCAGAGAGGAGGACAGAACTCCTCCTACAGATCATGTGCCTCTCTGTGCAGCCACAGCACCCCCTCATCTCCACCTGCTCTGGTCTCAGAATTCAGCAGCCTATGGCAGCTGACTCCATCCCTCCTCTGGTCCTCCTCCAGATCCTGCACTTTCAGCTTCCCAGCTCTGCCCCCAACTTTTTCCTGGCAGTAGCACAAGGTAAGGGGGGGGGGGGTGCACTGTGATGTAAGGGGGGGGGCTCTTGACTTCTGATGTAGGATGGGGTGGGGTGCTCTGGACATCTAGTCTTACAGATACAACTGGCCCTTTGAGGGCAACCATAATGCTGATGTGGCCCACAATGAAATTGAATTTGACACCCAGAATATGAAAAATGAAGGAGAAAATGAATGTAGATGGATGGAGGCAACAAGGAGAGATCAGTGGGGGATTGTGATTGGAGATGGATAGGGTAATACATAGAGATAGGTGGAGGATTATGAATGGAGAAGGATGGGTTAATAAAGGGAGATAGGTGGGGTAATATGAATGGGGATGGATGAGGTAATACATAGAGATAGGTGGGGTAATATGAATGGGGATGGATGGGGTAATACATAGAGAAAGGTGGGGTGATATGAACGGGGATGGATGGTGTAATACATAGAGATAGGTGGGGTAATATGAACGGGGATGGATGGGGTAATACATAGAGAAAGGTGGGGTGATATGAATGGGGATGGATGGGGTAATACATAGAGATAGGTGGGGTAATATGAACGGGGATGGATGGGGTAATACATAGAGAAAGGTGGGGTGATATGAATGGGGATGGATGGGGTAATACATAGAGATAGGTGGGGTAACATGAATGGGGATGGATGGGGTAATACATAGAGATAGGTGGGGTAACATGAATGGGGATGGATGGGGTAATACATAGAGATAGTTGGGGTATTATGAATGGGGATGGATGGTGTAATACATAGAGATAGGTGGGGTAATATGGATGGGGATGGATGGGGTAATAAAAGTGGAGAGGTAAAAGGTTATGAAGGGGGATGATTGGTTAGTAACGGGAGATAGGTGGGGGAGAATGTATGGGGATGGGTGAGGGTAGTAAAGGGAGATGCTGTAGGTAGAAGATGACGAGTGTGGTTGTTATGGGGGTAATAAAGGGAGGTAGGTGGGGATTATGAATGGGGATGGATGGGGTAATAAAGGGAGGTAGGTGGGGATTATGAATGGGGATGGATGGGGTAATAAAGGGAGGTAGGTGGGGATTATGGATGGGGTAATAAAGGGAGGTAGGTGGGGATTATGAATGGGGATGGATGGGGTAATAAAGGGAGGTAGGTGGGGGATTATGAATGGGGATGGATGGGATAATAAAGGGAGGTAGGTGGGGATTATGAATGGGGATGGATGGGGTAATAAAGGGAGGTAGGTGGGGGATTATGAATGGGGATGGATGGGGTAATAAAGGGAGGTAGGTGGGGGATAATGAATGGGGATGGATGGGATAATAAAGGGAGGTAGGTGGGGATAATGAATGGGGATGGATGGGATAATAAAGGGAGGTAGGTGGGGATAATGAATGGGGTTGGATGGGGTAATAATAGAAGATAAGCGGGGGATTATAAATCAATGTGGACGAGGGGCAGTGAAGGGAGGTAGGTGGGGAATATGAATGGAGATGGATGGGGCAGTATGGAGGAAAGTGATGACAGTGTAGGGGTAATGTCTCCCTCGTCTCACCTCTCTCTCGCTCTTCCCAGACGTTGTCACTGCAGAAAATCTCAGGCAGCGTCTCTGGTTGCTATAGAAACTGCTAGATGTGTAAACAGAAACTGCAAGACAAGTCTGGCAATAAAAGCCCCGCCCCCTCAGGCATTACCCGCCCCAGCAGCAGCCATTGTTACTGGTTACCATAGCGACACAGTCATGGCTCTTTCCCCAAAGAGAACCTGTCACCACCATCATCACCACCAATGCTGAGCAATGTACAATCTCACCTGTACACTAATGGCGGCCATACACACATCAATAAATGATTGATTTATTTTTCCAGAACGTTCTCCTCCGACAGGGATAACCAATCTATAGCTGATAACCCATTTGATCGATTCGCCAAACTCAGCGATGTGAATTCCGATCAATAGTTCAGATATGATCATAAATGATTGATCACATCTCTGTTTCCTCATAATCTGGTTGATTGAAATACAATTGATTATTGTAAACTGATCAATAATGGCCGTTAGGCCATCAAAGTCGAGTCCATATTGATGGGAAGGGAAGATATGGCTATTCGATTGTTTGCGGATCCGATCATTTTAATGACGTCATACATCGATGGGATAATAAAAAGTTGAAGCGAGTGTGGCCACCATGATAATACTCCCTGTGTCAGAATTCACCTTCACCGACATATGGGGGGGGGGGGGGGAGTCATAAAAAGTGTCTGAGACAAGTTCTGCCCCAGCCGGTGCCATTGCCCGTAGCAACCAATCGGCTTTCAGCTTTCATTTTTTCCAAGGCTGCATTCACACCTGAGCAGCATGACATGTCTGTGATGCAATACCCCATTGCCTCGAATGGGCTGCCTGTCACGGAACAAACGCGGCAAAGAAGCTCAAGCACCATTTTTTGGCGTTTGACGATGTAAGTTTTTGCACGTAACAAAACGCTCAACTGCTAAGAAGTACCGCAATGTGCGCTTTTGCGCATTTCTGACCCCATGTTCATCAGATATGAATGTGGCCAAAAACTTAAAGCTGATTGGCTGCGCTCAAGCGAAGACAAAGTTTGTCTGAGGACTCGCTCCCACCAATCGTGGGAAGGCACCACGAAAGTACGCATTTTTCCGCACTGCAAAGAAACGCCCTGCTATATGCAGACGCACGCAGGCGCCTTTAATTCCTAATGCATCTAGCAGAGGCGGGTGTGTCCACGGCCACCAAAACCATGCAGTTTGGTGAGCTACGCTTTTAAAAATCGTGTCTCCCTTTTGCACGTTCCAGCATGTCGGGTAGCCCACTGATTTAGTGGGTTCCCAAAAACGCACGCGCTCGGACGCACCTTTTCTGAATTCTCCGCACAGTGTGTATTGGGGATCTGCTGGAGGGATCTGTCAGAACACGCTGTCAATGTGCTTTGCCATTCTCTTTACAGGGATCCAATGAAGTACGGGCTCCGCCATTGCTGACTTTGTTTACAGCAGGCATTCTCCGGGGAACAGGGGCAGACTGACAACTCATGGGGCCCCCCAGCAATAGGGGATCATGGGGCCCGTGTCCTTGCCCAAACTCAAAAAAGCCTATGAAAAAGGTACCAGGGGCATCTCATGGGGCCCCCTACTGACCCCGGGCCCTCGGGCAGTGCTCGAGTTTCCAAATGGTCAGCCCGCCCCTGCCGGGATATCATTCTGAATTAACTGTTTATTCAATTGTGTTCCTGGAACAAGCAGGTGGCCATTGAAGTCTGAAAAGTATAAACACCTAGAAACCTCCATCTTTAACCTTTCTACTGCTACCGACGCACAGTACGTCAGGGCCGTTCTAATAGCATCATCGGCCCCTGGGCAGAGTAATGCACTGGGGCCCCTACCCGCCTGCCCCAATGTACACACCTACTCTCAAGAATTAACCCCTTGCCCTCCCAAGGATTACCCCACCCCCCCTTCCTGACCAGGCCATTTTTTGCGATACAGCGCTGCGTTACTTTAACTTACAATTGCGCAATCATGCAACGCTGCGCCCAAATTAAATTTACGTCCTTTTCTTCCCACGAATTGAGCTTTCTTTCAGTGGTATTTGATCGCCTGTGAATTTTTTATTTTTTGTGCTATTAAAAAAAAAGTCCAACAATTTTGAGAAAAAAAACTATATTTTTGACTTTTTGCTATTAAACATGTTCAGTAAAAAAATTTAAAAAATCAAATTTCATCATAAATTTAGGCCAAAATGTATTCTGCTCCGTGTCTTTGCTAAAAAAAATCCCGATACGTGTAAATTAATTGGTTTACGTGAAAATGATAGCTTTTACAGATGGCGGTATATATACTGGGACTTTTTTTTTTTTTTTTACTAGTAATGGCGGCAATCAGCGACTTATAGAGGGACTGTGGCAGACATTCTGACACTGGAGGGGAACTGAGTTGGTGTCGCTGACATCCCCAGTGACACCAATACAGTGATCAGTGCTAACAAAAAGCACTGGCACTGTACTAATGGCTCTGGGCAGGAAGGTGTTAACATGAGGGGCGATCAAAGGGTTGACTGTGTGCTGGGACTGTAATCACACTGCTTTGGATGGCTGTGCTGTACAGTGTGCCCGAGCTGACAGGGAGGAGAACTGTTAGTAAATAAAAAAGTCCTCCTCCCCATCAGAGATCCTTTGTAATCACCGGCCTCGCGCACGCCCCCTATATATACGTGATTTTGCGCACCCGTGTCACCCTGTAGCAGTATTTCTGATGCTGTGAAAGTATAAATAGTTGATAGAATTAAACGTATTTATTAGTACTTTCAAAAAAATGATTTTAAATAAAAAGAAAACATGGAATAATTCAGACTAATCAACACAACGGGCATGGTAAGGGGGAAGGGGGGGAAGAGAGCAAAGTACAGGGCGAGTCAGGAGGGCACAGTATAGGCTCTGGGACGCTGCCTGGGGCCATCTCAGGACAGCTTAGTAAAAACACATGACTGTCCCAGTGAATTCGGGACAGTTGGCAAGCATGATCTAATGCAAGGCTATCATGGGGGCCCCCCTGCACCTGGGGGCCCAGGGGTGCCCGTACATTAAGACAGCCCTGCAGTATGTCATACATCACCAGCAGTGGGGGGGTAATGCTGTCAGTAAACCCTTGCAAATAAAAATTGCATAAATCTGATATGAATGATACTAACATGGATACATATTCAAATATATAGAAAACTTAAAAAAAATAATTGTAATTATTGCCAGCTGTCTGGTAGGATTTTCCATATTCCTTTGATGACATCTAGTGGACATTTGTTTACATTACGCCTAGGGAACTCTAAAAGCGGAACTAAATACTCTCAATCAACATTGACTATGTTTAATCCTTATGTTGCCATTAGTAAATAGATAAGAAGGTACATTATAGTTACTTGTGTTAGACTTTTATACATACAGACGTACCTCGGTTTACGAATTTAATGCGTTCTCCAGGACATTTCGTATTGGGGAAAATTCGTAAACAGAAATGCGGTTTCTCATAGGAATGCATTGAAAACCAATTAATCCGTTCCGATCATAAAAAAGTTAAAAAAGTATTTTATCTGTTTTAAACTCTTTATAAAGCGCACTTTAAAGGCATAAATACTGTACAGGGACATGATTAAAAAAAAAATTGTAAATGCATTGAAATGCATTGAAAATCAACTAATCCGTTGCGGAGGTCAGAAAAAAGTAAAAAAAAAGTATTTTATCTGTTCAAAACTCTTTATAAAGTGCCCTTTAAAGGCATAAATACTGTACAGGGACATGATTAAAAAAAAAATTGTAAATGCATTGAAAATCAACTAATCCGTTCCGGAGGTCAGAAAAAAGTAAAAAAAAGTCTTATCTCTTCTAAACTCTTTATAAAGTGCACTTTAAAGGCATAAATACTTTACAGCACAGGTGTCAAGCTGACGGCCCTCCAGCTGTTGCCAAACTACAAGTCCCATGAGGCATTGCAAAACTGACAGTTACAAGCATGACTCCCAAAGGCAGAGGCATGATGGGACTTTTGCAACAGCAGTAGGGCCGCCAATTTGACACCCCTGCTGTACACTGACATGACTAAAAAGAAATTTCGTAAATGCATCGAAAACCAACTAATCCGTTCCGGTCAGAAAAAAGTAAAAAAAAAGTCTTATCTGTTCAAAACTCTTTATAAAGTGCACTTTGAAGGCATGGGGTGCTATAAACCTCCCAGGCGCAATGCATTCTGGGGAAACTTACTTCATATTGTAAAAACAATTTGTAAACCAAGGAATTAATTTCAATGGATTTTCATTCATAAACCAAAAATTACGTTACCGAGGTACGCCTGTATATCTGTCTGTCTGTTGCTGCTGGTTTCTGACCTAGGCTAAAATGATGTCATACATCCAACTTGAAGACCAGGCCTTTTCTGGCACATTTTGTTTTTATCCTATAAAATTTATCCTAGAAAATGTCTTAGAATCCCCACAACATGATACATTTTTTAGAGCAGAGGCTCTAGAGATAAAAATGGTGGGTTTTGCAATTTTTTACGTCACGCGGTATTTGCGCTGTGGTTATTCAAACTCAATGGTTTGGGGAAAAAAATACACTTTTTTAAATTCAATGCAAAAAAACACATAACCCAATTTTTTTGGTAAAGTATAAAAGGCGTTACGTAGAGTAAATAGATACCAAACATGTCACGCTTTAAAATTGCGCACACCCATGCAACAGCAACAAATTAAATTTTACTACTCATAGACAACATTTTAAAAGCCTGTACAGGTGACCATCTTAGATTTACAGAGGAGGCCTGGCGCTAGAATTACTGCCCATGATCTGACGTTTGCAGTTATAGTTCACGTGTGGGACGATCGCTGTTTGCATGAGTGCGGGTGGGACCGACGCAAGTGTTTGCCTTTGCATGCAAGTACGGGAGGGCAGCGGCAATTTGATTTTTTTTTTTTTTTTTTTTTTAAATGTATTATTTATTTATTTTCAAACTTTAGTTTTGGATCACTTTTATTGCAATAGTCCTGTGACAGGTACTGTTTATGGATGGATCTGGGGTCAACAAGATCCCAAAGCCCTCCTCTGCACTTATCATTCCAAGATCGATGTGATCGAATGCTTTTCTTTTTCGTTTGTAGAGTAAACTGAAAGTAATGTAAGGTCATTGCTTCCGGGCAGGGGCGGACTGACAACTCATGGGGCCCCCGGGCAATAAGGGATCATGGGGCCCCTGTGTCCTTGCCTAAACTCAAAAAAGCCTATGAAAAAGGTACCAGGGGCATCTCATGGGGCCCCCTACTGACCCCGGGTTCTCGGGCAGTGCCCGAGTTTCCAAATGGTCAGTCCGCCCCTGCTTCTGGGTTACTATATCATAAAGCCGATCCGGTCTTTGTTCGGCTCTGTGACCAACTGGCAGAAGAGCCAGCTGGTCAATTAGTACTCCCGGTGGGACGGGGTAAAGTTGTGGAAGGCAGCGGGGCGGGGACGACACATCCCCTCCCACTGCTTGCAAAAGCAATCGAGCGGCTAGTTAGCAGTTCCGATTGCTATTACAAGAGAGCCAACCGTTGGCTCTAAAAAGTGATGCCAACAACTTGTGTGCGTCACTGGATATCCCAGCAGTCTTCATAGTAGGAGGGGCTTTCTCAGCTAAGCACGCCCTCCTGCCTGCATGCTTGAGCTAAGGGCAGATGGATTCCAGGAAGTAAATGCAACATGAGACATCTGCCCTTACTAAAGATGGCCGAGGCTATGAATGCTGGGGGGGGGGGGGGGGGTCAAAGTGATTTCTCAGCATAATAAAACATGGAGACATGGATGGATGAGGGACTTTGCTTTGGAAATTAAAATTGAATTAAACAGCATTTCCAGTTTGTGGTGCTCAGATACAGTTTAGTTCCGCTTTAACTGAGCAAAGAGGCTGCCATTGCCTATATGCTTCTACAAATACTAGTTCTCTGGTCGTCTTTCTGCTCCATTACCTTTCTAAATCACTGCCCTGGGACAAGTATACAGATAGAAGCTGTGACTTCATTAGGCTTTCTGATTTGCATGCTTGATCCATGTTAGCCAAACTAGAGACAGCCAGGCAACTAGTATTCTCAGAAGGAGTTCAACAGTGGCAGCTCCCATTGTGCTCTCAGTACGGGTTTCCTATACAATAAAGAAAACATCCTTTTTAAACATTAACAGAATGTGCCCCTTCATTGGTGTCAGTGAGAGGAATAGTGCCCCATCATTGGTGTCAGTGGGGGGAATAGTGCCCCATCATTGGTATCAGTGGGAATAATAGTGCCCCATCATTGGCATCAGTGGGAATAATAGTGCCCCATCATTGGCATCAGTGGGAATAATAGTGCCCCATCATTGGTGTCAGTGGGAGGAATAGTGCCCCTTCATTGGTATCAGTGGGAATAATAGTGCCCCATCATTGGTGTCAGTGGGAGGAATAGTGCCCCATCATTGGTGTCAGTGGGAGGAATAGTGTCCCATCATTGGTGTCAGTGGGAGGAATAGTGCCCCATCATTGGTGTCAGTGGGAGGAATAGTGCCCCATCATTGGTGTCAGTGGGAGGAATAGTGCCCCATCATTGGCATCAGTGGGAATAATAGTGTCCCATCATTGGTGTCAGTGGGAGGAATAGTGCCCCATCATTGGTGTCAGTGAGTGGAATAGTGCCCCATCGATGGTATCAGTGGTAGGAATAGTGCCCCATCATTGGTGTCAGTGGGAGGAATAGTGCCCCATCACTGGTATCAGTGAGAGGAATAGTGCCCCATTGATGGTATCAGGGGGAGGAATAGTGCCCCATCATTGGTGTCAGTGGGAGGAATAGTGCCCCATTGATGGTATCAGGGGGAGGAATAGTGCCCCATCATTGGTGTCAGTGGGAGGAATAGTGCCCCATTGATGGTATCAGGGGGAGGAATAGTGCCCCATCATTGGTGTCAGTGGGAGGAATAGTGCCCCATTGATGGTATCAGTGGGCTTCAAGAGGTCTGTTTTTAAAATATTCAATGTAATACGATCATCAGCCCCATCTAGTGGCCACAGTGAAATATTTTTTTTTCAATTGCTCAATCAGGAAAATACTACATTCTAGCCACTAGATAGAGCTGTTAATTATAGGAAATAAATATTTTAGACACATTACAAGAATTATTGAAGATGGCTGTGAAAACGCTGAGACATTCTCACAGCAAATATTTATAAACCTGACCAACCTACATGTCCTTAGTACAGACCTTTGATTGACTTCACAAGCTCACATGACTTCCAGATGTGGTGCAATATCCAGCCATTGGGTGACTGCGCATAGGCAGGGTGTGCCTGAGTGGAAAATACTAGAATTATTCCCTTATTTCATCAGTCTGCTGCGGACTAGAGAAAGCATATCCACAGTCTTCCCACCACCCCCCCCCCCCCCCCCCACGCAGTGATCAGTGTAGCAAGCTAAGGAGCAGCGAAGGGGGGGGGGTTAGTCTGGATGAGACTGTGATGGATTTTTACGCTTGCTGGTCACATATTGATAGGAAGCAGTTTGGGGCTGAGACCAGTACACACAGCCAAAGACACAAAGGCTGCTCAGGCACTGAGATTGCACAGAAGTGTGTTTTTCTACGCCCCCGGTTGCATAGGCCTGGGAACATTAGATGATGGCTGTCCTTGCGAGCAGGGATGAGCGTTCTCAGATTGATGCACGGTCAGGCAGAGGAAGGGCAAAGCTGTGGGAGCTGCCTGTCCCCATGGAAAAAAACAACAGTGATCAGATGGAAAAATCTATCAGAGACGATTGATTTTTCCCTCAAGCAGCATTGGCCAGGGGTATCAGGGAAGGGTAATTACAGTCACGTTTCCCGAATCTATAAACAGCCAGATCAGATGACGTTCTCTAATGTCGGTAGAGGCCAGGTTCAAAAAATAGATGCTGGCCCTAGATGATGCAAGAGCAAAGACAGTACCAGGAACCTGGAGAGAAAAGTAGATGATGGCATTGTCGGGGGGGGGGGGCTACTGCAATCCACGGGAAAGGTAACAAATGCAGGATCTGCGAACGTCACGAATATATGGACTTCAGGTATCATGTACTTTCTCCAGATGCACAGGAGGCAGCATAGTTATAAAAACATCAGTCTCCAAAAACTCGGTATGGGTGTTTTGTATTGGGGTGTATCACTTATTGGGTTAAACCAGCCATTCTCAACCAGGGTTCCTTTAGAGTTTGATAGGGGTTCCTTGAGCTGTGGCTAATTGATCTCCCATTTAATGGTGTCTGCAATGTTCCCCAGCCAATGTCACTTGGTTGAGCCAGCTGCCTGAACCCAATTATCTTTTTTGGTGTTTTTAAGAGAGGCATTCTGACCACCAATGTAAGGGACATTCTTCTCATTGACCACCAATGTAAGGGACATTCTTCCCACTGACCACCAATGTAAGGGACATTCTTCCCACTGACCACCAATGCAAGGGGAATTCTTCTCACTGACCACCAATGTAAGGGACATTCTTCCCACTGATCACCAATGTAAGGAGCATTCTTCCCAATGATCACCAATGTAAGGGGCATTCTTCCCACTGACCACCAATGTAAGGTACATTCTTCCCACTGATCACCAATGTAAGGAGCATTTTTCCCACTGACCACCAATGTAAGGGGCGTTCTTCCCACTGACCACCAATGTAAGGTACATTCTTCCCACTGACTACCAATGTAAGGTACATTCTTCCCACTGACTACCAATGTAAGGGACATTCTTACCACTGACCACCAATGTAAGGGACATTCTTCCCACTGACCACCAATATAAATAAATATAAATTCCCACTCGTTCCCCAGAGGCCTGAAAAATAGTTCAAGGGTTCCTCTGGGGTGGAAAGGCTGAGAAATCCAGGTTAGACTATTAAAACCTCTTTATTTCCTGATCATGTGAACACTTTACTGAGCCTGGTCATATAGTGAAGGCAGAAGACTATTGTTGCTTTTCAAGAGTATCACACTTTAGCACCCCTTCACAAACCATTATAAGGCTTTTTCTGGTGCAATATATGGGCAAAAGTGGACACTTGACCGTCACACCTATGTGAGCTTGTTGGACATCTTGTTCTAGTACCATGGGCATCAATAAGGGCAAGTCATTAAACATTCCTTGGGCTGATATTTTCTGACAGGCAAGTTGGATGTCCTCTAATCCATCAGTTGGTATCTGGCAAGCCAAACATTATTAGCCCGTAAATTGGCCTGCCATGAAATATCTAAACTGTCCAGAGCATTCGCTATGGGTCAAAATATAGTAAAATTCATCTCATCCTGCAAATGGCAGGACAAAGAAGTATGGAAGGGCCAATGTTCTTTCTGGAGAGGACCCAAAACAGCTGCATCTGTAATGGGAGGGCCTTCACCATTTCTAACAGGAGGAGCTATGGTATGTACTGTTCATTATATGTAGAATTACATAAAGGGGCTTTCTAAAAAAAATCTTCCTGAAGGTGAACTTACACTTTAAGCTGATAGCCATATTAGTGTTGTGTTACACTATTTGATTTGTTATTATTTCTCTGTGACCATCACTTGTTTATTATTGCTCTGTGTCTTTAAGTTGTCTCCTTCTGTCTAAGCTGAGCTCTTTCTCTCACCAAACTTGTGTATACTCCTCCCCCCTGCCTCTCTCTGTAATCATTCCACTGTATCCTGTCTTCCTGAATGCATCTTTCCGTAAGGCTTACAACATTAACGTTTTTCTACCTATGATTATTCTTCATTAAATGGAACACTCGAATGGGTTTCCTCATCTGACTTCCTCAACATGTAACTTTATTCATTGAGTTAAACTGTCTGACCCGATGCAAAGGATAAATTCAACACCACGTCATATAGCTGTATACACGGCTGGAGATAAAGTTTATGGCCTCGTAGTTGAGTCAGAACAAGTGTACTTGCAACAACACAGTTGATGTTCTGTCCATTATACTTTTTTTTTTTTTTGCAGTAACATGAGAAATTTCAAGACAAGCTTTCGGGATATACCTCCTTCTTCTAGGGTACTGCTTCCAAGATGCCTTCTTCAAGGGTGGAGTATTGCTTGGACTTTAGAAGAAGAGGGCATACCCCGAAAGTTTGTCCTAAAAATGTAACCATTAGTGCTAATAAAAAAGTATAGTGCTCAACTGTGTAACACATCTGGGGGAATTAACAAAGAGTGGCGCAGACTTTACGCCTGTACCCCCTTCTTCTATAGTACTGCTTCTAAGGTACCTTCTTTAAGGATGGAGTACTGCTTGGACCTTAGAAGAAGGGGGTATACTCTAAAAACTTGTCCTGAAAATGTAACTATTAGTGTAAATAAAAAAAGTATCATGGACAGTACTCAACTGTGTTAACACATACGGGGGAGTGGTAAAGTCTTTTTGCCTGCACCACTCTTCTAAGCTGGGAAAACCAAGCAGATGCTTCTCCTGATTAATAAAAGGGGTGGAAGAATCTTTGTTAATTAGGAAAGATCTGTTCTTGGTTCTATGCTGTGTCTGTGGCATGCTCCCATCCATGCAGACTCATCAAACCATGTCCAGAGGGGCACAGTCATGCTTGAACAGTACAAAAAAACCCTCCCAGCTCAAATCCTTTGCCTCCCCAAAACTCCCCACCCAGCACAAATCCTCTCCCCCCTCAAATTTCCCCCCTACTAGTACAAATCCCCTCAATCATCCTTACTATCACAACCCCCCCAAATTACAATTCCTAACAGAAATCCACCCTCCTAGTAAGAAATCCACCCTCCTTGTACAAATACCCTCAATCCCTCAATCATTCTTACTAGCACAACCCCCCGCCCCCCAAAAATTACACTTCATAACAGAAATCCACCCTCCTAGTACAAATCCTCCCTTCAAATCACCCTTTCTAGCACAACCCTCCAAATTCCCCCAAAATTTTGGTAAAAATCTGGGCAAGGCAGTGAAATTCCACTTTTTTGGCCAAATGCATTGGTGTACTAAGGCACTAAGGAAGCCTAAACTTAAGGTGGCATTTTGTGGCTTTTAAGGGCTCGTTCACACTTGACTGTTTTACCAACGCTTGCCAAACACCCCTATAGCGTTTGGCAAGCGTTGGTCCGGCGTTTGCGGAGCGTTTTTAACGCTCGGCAAACACTCCGCAAACGCCGCATGCACGGTTTAGCGGTGGTTGCTAGGCGTTTGCCGAGCGTTAAAAATGCCCCACAGACGCCTATAATGAAGTTTGATTGGTGTTACTGCTCCGCAACCGCCCCACATCCGCACCACAAACGCCGGCCGGGCGTTTGTGGAGTGGCACCATAGACTAGAATAGGAAGCTTCAACGCCACCTGACTCGACCAGAGGCGTCCGTTTTGCCGTGATGCGATCGCTCCCGTTAGAACAGCACCACGTGCGGTAAAAACGCTTCCCAAATGCTTCTCTGCCGCCTGCACACAACACTAGTGTGAACGTAGCCTAAAAGGTGCAGTGGGCTTTAAATAATGTTTTCAGAAACTCCTTTTAATAACCTGGACCTGTCCTTGTATAGAAAATGCCTCATCACTAGCCTCACTATTTTCCTTATCTCTTCACTATACATCGGTATTGCCACTAACAGCAAATGGCTCCATTTTTGTTGAATTACCATCACTTGCCAATCACCTCACATCTATAAATAATCCCGAGGACATGAAGGTGCTTAGAAAAGTAGTGTTAACACCCTAACCCTGAGACCTTATTATTAGTAGTAGTAACACATTATTATTAGTACTAGTAGTAGTAGTTGTAGTAGTAGTAATATATTGTTATTATTAGTTTATTATTACTATTATTAGTAGTAGCAATACTAATAGTAACATATAATATTAATAATTATTATTAGTAGTAACAGTAAAACATTAATATTATTATTTATCATTAGTAGTAGTAGTAATATATTATTATTATTATTCGGAGTAGTAGTAGCAGCAGTAGTAGTAGTAATACATTATTATTATTATTGTTATTATTAATAATAATACTACTACTACTAATATTATTAGTAGTAGTAGCAACATATAATAATAATTATTATTAATATTAGAAGTAGTAGTAAAATATGCACATTATTATTAGTAGTATTAATATCATTAGTAGTAGTCGTAACATATTATTATGAATATTTTTATTATTATTAGTAGTAGTAGTAGTGACAGTAGTAGTAACATACTGTATTATAATAATAATTATTAGTAGTAGTAACACATTATTATTATTATTAGTAGTAGTAGTATTTTGTAGCAGGAGGTCTATTGTTGCTGAGGGGTCTATTGCTGCTCAGGGGGTGGGAGGAATATATTGTTGTCGGGGAGGATCTATTGTTGCTGAGGGGTCTATTGCTGCTCAGGGGGTGGGAGGAATATATTGTTGTCGGGGAGGATCTATTGTTGCTGAGGGGTCTATTGCTGCTCAGGGGGTGGGAGGAATATATTGTTGTTGGGGAGGATCTATTGTTGTTGGATGCAGAGGATCTATTTTACTGCTTTTCTTGCTATGAATAACAAAATCCATACAAATTACTTAGTGCCAGAAAATGATACTTGGTTTTGTATTCTAAAAAAAGGGCAATACGGGGAGGTGGGTTTGGGTGGAACCAAGGGACAGTGCTTGGAGGTGGGTATAGGGTGGAGACAGGGGGTGCCTCGGAAGGGGGGAGCATGTATTCGTTGAGAAAAAAAGCCCTGATTGTTTCCACCAACAGAGCATCTAAACAGCGGTGTATTTACTGCGAGGCAAACAGGCGTTTGCCTTGGGTGGCAATTTTCATGGGGGGGCGACGGGGACCTGGTGAGGAGGCTGCATGAAGGGATGGCTGGCTGGAGGGTAGTTCTTGTGCGTGCCGCAGTGGTGATGGGTGGCGGTGGCAGAGACTGTTGGTGACGGGGGGCAGGGGGAAGATGGAGGGTGATTGGTTGGCGGAATGGCGGAGGATGGTGGTGACGGGTGGGGTGTGTTGGTACATAGGGCATGTCTTATGTCTTAGTGAATTGACGCCACCAATAAAATGATTTACACTGTATTTCCATGTATGTCTAAAGGAAGGTAAAGGCTGTGGATTCAGTTTACAAGCACAGTCCACCCTTTATATTATGTTGTATATTTAGGGTGTAACATGAACATGGCAGCATTTTCCAACCCCTCCACCCATCCTTCCCCTCCTCAACCCCTCTCCCCACTTACCTGAATTATGGGTGGCTTCTCCTTGCACAGGGATCTGTGAACTGGAAAACTACAAACCCCATCCGTCCCCACAGCAGAGGTACACAAAGATTGTGCAGGTACCACGCTTGTAAGTCCATTGTTTACTTCCACCAGCCCCATACCAGACAGTCTGTACCTCCGCACGTACCTGGGGTGTATGTATTGCACATGTGAGGCACTGATCACGGTTGCAATGGTCTGAAGGCCTCAATGCCAATATTTAATAAATGCATACTTTTTATTAATGAATTAATTGGTGCAGTTTTTAATTATTTTTTTTGTTGCAAGGGTCGGCTATTCCTTTAAAACAAACCTGTGTTCTGCCCATGCAGCACATAGTTACCTTTAGTTTCCTCTATTTAGCCCCTGGGAGCAAGAAAGGAAAACCCCATCTGAGTCACTCATATCACAGCTAACAAAAAGTCTCCCTGCCCTATAGGCCAATACTGGGCCAATCACTAAGTACCATCATTGTCACTGGATAGGAAAGGGAATGAATCACATTCTCCTCCCTACATTGAGTAGTAGCTGTTGCTTCTCCACACTCCCAGTGACTGACTAGAGAGAATCTAAGGTCCACATGGCCATAGTTGGTCAATGGCCATATGACTCTCTCCCTGCCCTATGGGCCAATCACTAAGTACCATCATTGTCACTGGATAGGAAAGGGAATGAATCACATTCTCCTCCCTACATGGAGTAGTAGCTGGTGCTTCTCCACACTCCCAGTGGCTGACTAGAGAGAATCTAAGGTCCACATGGCCATAGTTGGTCAATGGCCATGTGACTCTCTCCCTGCCCTATGGGTCAATACTGGGCCAATCACTAAGTACCATCATTGTCACTGGATAGGAAAGGGAATTAATCACATGCTCCTCCCTACCTGGAGTAGTAGCTGGTACTTCTCCACACTCCTAGTGGATGACTAGAGAGTATCTAAGGTCCACATGGCCCTAGTTGGTCAATGGCCATGTGACTCCCTCCTTGCCCTATGGGCCAATACTGGGCCAATCACTAAGTACCATCATTTTCACCGGATAGGAAAGGGAATGAATCACATGCTCCTCCCTACCTGGAGTAGTAGCTGGTGCTTCTCCACACTCCCAGTGGCGGACTAAAGAGTATCTAAGGTCCACATGACCCTAGTTGGTCAATGGCCATGTGACTCCCTCCTTGCCCTATGGGCCAATACTGGGCCAATCACTAAGTACCGTCATTGTCACCGAATAGGAAAGGGAATGAATCACATGCTCCTCCCTACCTGGAGTAGTAGCTGGTGCTTCTCCACACTCCTAGTGGCTGAATATAGAGTAATTAAGGTCCACATGGCCATATTTAGTCAATGTCACTGTCCAAATATAGCCTTATTGCCATATTCAATCAATGATATCACCAGTATCACTTCCCCATTCTTATGTGTGCATCACAGTCCCTTTTTTTTTACATGTGGCTGCGGGTCAATCCCTGGCCACAACTGATTGGGCCAGCAGCCTGCTATTATTTGATATCATTTCTTGTGGGTTCATGTCAAACTGGGTTCAGCTCAATCTGTAACTCATCACTACTATTGAGGGGAAAGATGAATATGTGCTGCTAGGGAGGGACATTACAAAGAACCTAAACAATAAAAATATTCAGAAAAACTTTTGTTACAATAGCCAGCCAGAATCACCCACAAATGATAAATGATATAGTGTATAAAATTAATTTGTGTAGCTCTAAATAATCAAAAGTACATACAGTGTAGGAAATCAATAATAAACATATAAAAGAGAGCATATAAAAAAGTTGTTCAAATCAAACTAAAAAGTCAGCTGCGTAACTTGAAAGATGTTATGTGAATCCAAAAAACTGAGTAAAACATGTAAAACCAGTGAACACCTCCTCCAACACCACCAAGTCCTCTTGATGGTGGAGTGAAGAAATCTCCTCCCAGGGACGCAACACGTAAGGGCAAAGCCTACCAAGCGATGACATCACACCTTGTCACTCAGCGTCACGACTGCTAGCAGCAGTCTCTACATTTCGACCCGTGATTATCCTGTTCTCCAGGGAATTGATTGCATTTCATACGCCGTCTGATTTAATTTCTTAATGTGAGTATATTGAATGGCCTACATCATGGGTCTCCAAACTTTCTAGACAAAGGGCCAGTTTACTGTCCTTCGGACTTTAGGGGGGCTTGACCGTGGCCATTGGGAGTAGAAAAGGTCCTGACCTCAGTTAGAAAAAACAATGCCCCATTTTTTATGTTATCAGAAGGGATTGTGCCTCATCATTTATGTCACTGGGCCACATTGTTGGTGTCATTGGGAAAAATTGGGCCACAACGTTGTTGTCAGTGGGGGGAAATATGCCACATTGTTGGTGTCATTGGCAGGAATTATGCCCCAAGAGCCGGATAAAAGCAAGCAAAGAGCCACATCTGGCCCCCTGGGCCACAGTTTGGAGATCACTGGCCTACATGGTAAATCAAAGTTTTAAAGGGAGAGCACTAGATCTGGTTTTTATTGTTTTGAGCAGCATATTATATGTAATCACCTTGTAGATGGTATTTGAGCGGTTTTCCAGAGATAATTGAGTTTGGAGGTGCGGATTAACATCTTTGGAAATACTTGATTTTGCCCATTTGACTTGGAGGTCTGATCCAAAGTAAGAAGATTCACAGACCCTTACTTGTCAGAGAAGGTGTTCAATGGTTCACAAGTGGAAGATCACAGAATATACATAAATATAAAGAACATGCACATGTTTTGGAAAATCAATGTAGAGACCGCTGCTAGCAGTTCCAACGCCGAGTGGCTGGGTATGATGATATCACTTGATAGGCTCCGCCCTCACGTGTTGTGTCTCGGGGAAGGGCCATCATCACTCCACCACCAAGGGGACTTAGTGGTGTTAGAAGAGGTGTTCACTGATTCACAAGTGGAAGATCACACTATATATACTATATTAAAAGTTTGTATACCCTGGCAGAAATTGTGAAATTTTGGCATTCATATAAAAAATATGGCTGATAATGCCAAAAACTGTCTTTTATTTAAGGATAGAGATCATATGAAACCATTTATTATCACATAGTTGTTTGGCTCCTTTTTAAATCCTAATGATAACAGAAATCACCCCACCCCAATGACCCTGATCAAAAGTTTCCCTCCCTCGGAATGTTTGGCCATGCTACAGACACACAAGGTGACACACTCGGGGTAAAATGGCAATTACAGGTTAATCTCCCACATTTGTGGCTTTTTAAATTGCAATTAAGGTCTGTGTATAAATAGTCAATGGGTTTGTTAGCCCTCACATGGAAGCACTGACTAGGCTAGATACTGAGCCATGGGGAGCAGAAAAGAACTGTCAAAAGACCTGCGTAACAAGGTAATAGAACTTTATAAAGATGGAAAAGTATATAAAAAGATATTCAAAGCCCGGTATTGTCAAATTGTGGTTTGACAAGCATGAAGATGAAGTCTCATACCTTCCCTCGGCGCCGAAGTTGCCAGACTCCAATATCATAGAGTCACTATGCTCAGTTTTGGAGAACAAGGTTTGGGCTCATATTCTTCCTCCGGAATCTCTGTGAGAACTGGAAAAATGTTTGCAAGAAGAGTGGTATCAGATTTTATTATCCACCATCTTGGATGTCAAAGGCGGTCCAACACCATATTAGGTAACGATTTTGTTCATTTTCCTGGTGTTTTCATAATTTTGTCCAATCCCTGTGTGTGTGTGTATGTATATATATATATATATATATATATATATATATATATATATATATATATATATACACACATACATACACAGGGGAGGACTGACCATTCGGCCCGGGGTCAGTAGGGGGCCCCATGGGATGCTCCTGGTACCTTTCATAGGCTTTTTTGGGTGTGGTTTGAGTGTGGGCAAGGACACAGGGGCCCATGATTTCCTATTGCCCGGGGGCCCCATGAGTTGTCAGCCCGCCGCTGTGTATATATATATATATATATATATATATATATATTTTTTTTTTTTATAGAGAATGTGCACATGTTTTTAGAAGTTCACAGAACTTGTTTTATTCTTTTTTTGGATTCATGTAACATCTTGCAAGTTATACTGTGATGTTTATAGTTTGATTTGAACAATTTTTCATATGCACCTTTTTATATGTTTATTATTGATTTCCTATATGAACTCATAATATTTAGCGCTGCACACATTTTCTTTAGTCACTATTACAAAGAATTTTTTGCTTTGCCCTGTGTGGACAAAACTCAGGTTACGACTGCTGACCCCTTGTGCTGAAAAATGACAGAACTCCTACCCCACTCCTCCATAACATCAGGGGGAGGTATTTAGTAATCCACAAAAGATAACTGGGAACAACTGAACTGATATCAGTGCAGGACAGGCAGATAGCACAGGAATTGTTTGTCTCACAAGATTTCTGGCAGGATCAACATGTATTTTTTTTGCTCCTATTGAACAGATTTAACAAAACGCTTTCAATGGTGTATTTAACAGACCAAAGGAGATCAAATATGAGAAGCTCGTTGTAAGGGTTTACATACACTTTAACTCCTATCCAGAACAAATCACACAGAGCCAACATCTTCTCTATATATTTTTTTATATATAGTTTTATATATATTTATACCAGAAATCAGTGTTATTTCATTCATCGTCGTGACCCCCTCTTTTCTGAAAACTCCCTTTTCAGGGACTGAAAGATGACTCACGATGAGAGGGGTGGAACAAGATGACCGGGGCTAATTGGTAAATGCTTGCTTTATGGAATTAAGACCAGTGCCCACAGGAGCCAATCACATGTCATTGTCGAAGCTGTGCTGGAATATGATTGGTTGCTGTGAGCCACATGGACGCTTTCCCACTCACTAGCTTTTACTAATTAAGTCCTGTCCATAGAGAGGAAAGGGTAATGGGATGGATGGTAAGGGGGTAAGAAGGCTAATTTTAGGCCATGGTTTCCAGGGGTCATCAGCCTCTCTATAAACAAAGACTCCCAGGAGTTGGAAAGGTTCTTCTGGTACACAAGGAGAGCATGTGATCTTATTTATCATATCTGAAGGAAGGACTGTCTGCTTTTCCCAAGGTGGCCAAGTTCTCCGCTTTAAAGTCCAGCTCTATAGAACACTGATTCTGTCTAAGTAGGCACCAATGGGTCAATTCAGTCTCCAATTTCTTCTAGCTCTTGGAAACTTTAATAGTGAGATTTCTTTGCCATATTGACTCTAACCCCTTTAACTTCCTAGCTCTTTGTTTACATTGTAATGACTCCTTTGTAGGGGAGTGACCCAACACTGGAGTCTCCAAGCAAACACTTGATGGGATTTTCAAACAATAATGAAGAATCCAGTTTTGAGATGAACTGGCCTTTAAGAGAGAATGAAACAGAAACTCCATGGCTTGATATTGACAAAAAAGGCGGTTCTTATCTCAGATACTTTGGCGAACAACATCCCATTAGGTTAGTGTACAAAGAACTCTCTGTTGTCCAAAACAACCCAATTGTCCATAAAACCCAATTTTCTTTCGTGGAGAGTCTGACCAGTTGCTAAAATCAATGCAGACAGTTCTTACTTCAGGCATTAATAAATTAGGCACTTGTGCCAGATGTTGGTGTGAAGCTGACCCCCTTTGGCGTTAAAATATTGAATGATAATCTAAGTAGGGAGTGAATCCGCAGCCCCTCAAGAACCTAATGTCGAAACATCACATGAGACCGTTACAAACACAGCATGAAGGAGAGGAGGCGGCAAATTTTCCCCTGAGAAATGATGACGTGAATGTGAGGGAGAGGGGGAGAGGGGAGTCCAGAACAAGAGAGATGATGAGCGTGTGGCGCACAATCCAGTGAATGTGTCCAAGATGGAAACACTCTGAAGAAAGCACACGCTTCAAACTGAAGAATAAAACAGGATAGCCCCAGTCTTGAGTGTCTATACGTGGCACTCTTCGCTTAGAGTGTCAAAACATTGTACACGCCCTTAGAAGAGTGCGTAGGTTAAGTGGCGCAACACCGCACAGTTGTGTCAGGATGTGGCAGACACACCAGGTGATGGTGGGAATGACACATAAGCGAGAAGCACACATATGCACGGCTGTAAGAGTTGGCCTTCAGCGTGACTCGTCTTCCAGGTCCCGCTTCTCTGGGACGGCTGCTTTCTGTTTAGGGGCCACATTACGAGACTGCAAGGACTGAAAGAGAAAGATAAAAAAAGACAGGTAAAGGAGAGACCTATATACGATATATGATCAAATGTTTGTGACCCCTACACCATAGGTTTGTGGTCACGTAAACATCGCACCTATATGAGCTAGTTGGACATTCTATTTTATGGCCATTTCTATTCCTAAACCATGTACATGGAGCTGAACTCCCTTTTGCAGCTACAAAAGCCTCCTCTGGGAAAGCCTTTGCACAAGATTTTGCAGTGTGTCTATGGAAATGTTGTGCCCCTTCAGCCAAAAAATTTGTTGTAAGGTCAGATACAGAAGTTGGATTAGAAGATCTGGCTCACAAGCGCTGTTCAAATTTATCCCAAAGGTGTTCAGTAGGGTTGAAGTCAGGGCAATGGTGAGCTTCTCACCCAACTTCTCCACCTGAGCTTGCAAACTATATTTTGACTGAATGGGCACAACATTCCCATAGATATTTGTAAGGTTAAGTGCTGAAGTTGGATGAGAAGATCTGGCTCTCCATGGATCAGGGGCGGACTGACCATTTGGAAACTCGAGCACTGCCCGAGGGCCCGGGGTCAGTAGGGGGCCCCATGAGATGCCCCTGGTACCTTTTTCATAGGCTTTTTTGAGTTTGGACAAGGACACAGGGGCCCCATGATCCCCTATTGCCCGGGGGCCCCATGAGTTGTCAGTCCGCCCCTGCCATGGATGTTCCAATTCATCCCAATGGTGTTCAGTAGAGTTGAGGTCAGGACTCTGGGCAGGATACTTGAGTTCCTCTACACCAAACTCATTAAACCATGTATTTATGGAGCTGGTTTGAACACAGGGGCACAGTCATGCTGGAATACAAAAGGCTCTTCACCAAATAGTTGCCGCAACATTACAAAAACACAATTATCTAAAATAACTTTTTATGCTGTAGCAATAACAATGTCTTCTTCCAATGTTCTCATCCAACTTCTTTACCTGACCTTACAAACATTATTTTGGCTGAATGGGCTCAACATTCCTATAGACATTTATAAGATCAGGTATTGAAGTTGGGTGAGAAGATCTGGCTCTCTATGGATGTTCCAATTCATCCCAATGGTGTTCAGTAGAGTTGAGGTCAGGACTCTGGGCAGGATACTTGAGTTCCTCTACACCAAACTCATTAAACCATGTATTTATGGAGCTGGTTTGAACACAGGGGCACAGTCATGCTGGAATACAAAAGGCCCTTCACCAAATAGTTGCCGCAACATTACAAAAACACAATTATCTAAAATAACTTTTTATGCTGTAGCAATAACAATGTCTTCTTCCAATGTTCTCATCCAACTTCTTTACCTGACCTTACAAACATTATTTTGGCTGAATGGGCTCAACATTCCCATAGACATTTCTAAGATCAGGTATTGAAGTTGGGTGAGAAGATCTGGCTCTCTATGGATGTTCCAATTCATCCCAAAGGTGTTCAGTATGGTTGAGGTTATAATCACTGAAATCACCTGAACTCAATAATTTGCAGGAGTGGCCAAATACTTACATTTGGCTATGAAGTACTGTATATATCTAATTTATTTGCATAAATGTAAGGTGCTCTTTAAAGATAGCCATTCATATGTTCTTCACTTTACTAGCTTTCTTCCACCATCTAAAACGGAACCTAAACTCTAGCCAATCTTATTTTCTTAGATTTGGATACAGCAGTGAACGGTTAGAAACTCTAAGAAATTCCCCCTCAGTTCCTGTTCTTGTGACACCTTGTCACTCCTTTATAAAACAGAAGTCACAGAAAGTGAGGAGGAAATCACAAGTTTATGGAACTTACCTTGTTTATAAAAATGCATGACTGGAACACCCCTATGACACCAGCATTTTCTCAGGAACCCAACTGACATGCCTGGGGAAAATTCAAGATTCATGCGTAAAGATGTCAGGGGCTGAGATTGGATGACAGTGAAGTGGATGAAAACACCTTATGGAAGAAGGAGATCAAGGAACCTGTACACTCATCGGCCATTTTAGTAGGTACACCTGTTTATTTGCTTGGTAATACAAATTGCTAATCAGCCAATGGCAGCAACTCAATGCATTTAGGCATCTAGATGTGGTGAAGATGACTTGCTAAAGTTCAAACCAAGCATGAGAATGGGGAAGAAAGGGGATTTAAGTGACTTTGAACGTGGCATGGTTGTTGGTGCCAGACAGGCTGGTCTGAGTATTTCAAAAACTGCTGATCTACTGGGATTTTCATGCACAACCATCTCTAGGGTTTACAGAGAATGGTCCAAAAAAAAAAAATATCCAGTGAGCGGCAGTTGTGTGGGCGAAAATGCCTTGTTGATGTCAGAGGTCAGAGGAGAATGGCAAGACTGGTTTCAGATGATAGAAAGGCAACAGTAACTCAGATAACCACTCGTCCAACACATCGAACCTTGAAGCAGATGGGCTACAGAGCAGAAGACCACACCTGTTGCCACTCTTGTAAGCTAAGAACAATTCGTACAGGGTCACCAAAATTGGAAAATAGAACATTGGAAAAAAATTGCCTGGTCTGATGAGTCTCGATTTCAGCTGCAACATTCAGGTGGTAGGGTCAGAATGTGTCCTAAACAACGTGAAAGCATGGATCCATCCTGCCTTGTTCATGGATGTGCAGATGACAAATCTGCAACAATGCATTATGCTATCATGTCAATATGGACTAAAATCTCGGAGGAATGTTTACAACACCTTGTTGAATCTACGCCACTAATAATTAAGGCAGTTCTGAAGGCAAAAGGAGGTCCAACCTGGTATTAGCAAGGTGGACCTAATAAAGTGGCCGGTAAATGTAAATGGATGAGCCAGCACAGCTTTGGAGACATATTGGGGTAAGAGCCAAGGAATCCAATGTAAGGGAAGGGGTGAGAAGGAGTTTTCCAGTGGGACTCATCCTTTCTGTTTCACATGGACAGACCAATCAACTCTTCTCATGGGTTGACATGCCCAACAATATTTCTGAAGGTCTGGAAGGCCTATACCACCTTTCAGTTTGGGCAGGATAAAGCATGAGTATTTGATCCAGGGAGGTTTCCCTGACCAGATAAACATAAAGCATTCACATCTATATGGAGAGAAGAACGATGGTGGAAGTTGTATAGGAACTGTTTGCATTAGGTATAGCACCCTCACACAAGTTGACCAAGAATCTCATCCTTCCCCATTGTCTACAAAATGTTAAAAAAATGTTTTTGGTTGGAGTTCTGGAGGCTTTACCACTATTTTCTGAGTTATGGTTCCAAATGTAGAAGATCTTGGTTACAAGGCAGACTGTGCACCATGCATGGTCTTACCTCCATGGGGTTCACAGTTATGGTCATTGCTGAGTCCTCCCAGAATGGATCCCGCTGATTGGATGTTTCAAGCTCCTCCCCATCAAACCCCCCTCTCTGCCGCACGTTGTGTATCCTTGACAGCCCCAGAGTAACGATCAGCGCCAAGAAGCCGATACAGACGACTATGATCACCATGGCAACACCAGGAAAAACTGCAGAGAGGTGGCAATGATTATGGAAACTGATCATCACAAGAAAGATAATGTTATCGAGAACAACATCTCAAATGTTTACCATAATTACCAAAACTAACAAAAATGTAAATAGTTACTATATGTGAATGTACCAGATTCTTTAAAGCTGAACTCCAGAATAGGCAAATATTGTCTAAATGCAAGAGCCGTGCGTATCCTTCCTTTAATCCTTTTTATAAAAACATTCTAACAGCAAAAATAAAAAATTGCTGTATTTGGGCCAATATGATTTTTTTTCCTAGGATCATAAGTGCCATCTAGTGGCCACAATGCGGTATTTTCCTAAAACACCTCAATCGTGAAAATACTGCATTACGGCCACTAGATGGTGCTGACAATCATAGGAAATAGTTATATTAGACAAATATGGAGGTTTTCCATTGAGGTTATGCAAATGTTTGATGAATTTATACAGCAAATTGTTTTTAAAAATAGACTCCTTGGATACAGTGCATGCAGGGTCTGGGGAGAGCGGATATAGTGAATGAAGGGTCCAGGGAGAGCGGATATAGTGAATGCGGGGTCCAGGGAGAGCAGATATAGTGAATGCAGAGTCCAGGGAGACCAGATATAGTGAATGCAGGGTCCGGGGAGAGCGGATATAGTGAATGCGGGGTCCAGGGAGGCCAGATATAGTGAATGCAGGGTCCGGGGAGAGCGGATATAGTGAATGCGGGGTCCAGGGAGGCCAGATATAGTGAATGCAGGGTCCGGGGAGAGCGGATATAGTGAATGCAGAGTCCAGGGGGACCAGATATAGTGAATGCAGGGTCCGGGGAGAGCGGATATAGTGAATGCGGGGTCCAGGGAGGCCAGATATAGTGAATGCAGGGTCCGGGGAGAGCGGATATAGTGAATGCGGGGTCCAGGGAGGCCAGATATAGTGAATGCAGGGTCCGGGGAGAGCGGATATAGTGAATGCGGGGTCCAGGGAGGCCAGATATAGTGAATGCAGGGTCCGGGGAGAGCGGATATAGTGAATGCAGAGTCCAGGGGGACCAGATATAGTGAATGCAGGGTCCGGGGAGAGCGGATATAGTGAATGCAGAGTCCAGGGGGACCAGATATAGTGAATGCAGGGTCCGGGGAGAGCGGATATAGTGAATGCGGGGTCCAGGGAGGCCAGATATAGTGAATGCAGGGTCCGGGGAGAGCGGATATAGTGAATGCGGGGTCCAGGGAGAGCGGATATAGTGAATGCGTGGTCCAGGGAGGCCAGATATAGTGAATGCAGGGTCCGGGGAGAGCGGATATAGTGAATGCGGGGTCCAGGGACAGCGGATATAGTGAATGCAGGGTCCGGGGAGAGCGGATATAGTGAATGCAGAGTCCGGGGGGAGTGGATATAGTAAATGCAGGGTCCGGGGAGAGCGGATATAGTGAATGCAGAGTCCAGGGAGAGCAGATATAGTTAATGCGGGGTCCGGGGAGACCAGATATAGTGAATGCGGGGTCTGGGGAGACCGGATATAGTGAATGCAGGGTCCGGGGAGAGCAGATATAGTGAATGTAGGGTCTGGGGAGTCCAGATATAGTGAATTCAGGGTCCGGGGAGAGTGGATATTGTGAATGCGGGGTCCGGGGAGACCGGATATAGTGAATGCAGGGTCCGGGGAGAGTGGATATTGTGAATGCAGGGTCCGGGGAGAGCGGATATAGTGAATGCGGGGTCCGGGGAGTGCGGATATAGTGAATGCAGGGTCCGGGGAGAGCGGATATAGTGAATGCGGGGTCCGGGGAGAGCGGATATAGTGAATGCAGGGTCCGGGGAGAGCGGATATAGTGAATGCAGGGTCCAGGGAGAGCAGATATAGTTAATGCGGGGTCCGGGGAGACCGGATATAGTGAATGCGGGGTCTGGGGAGACCGGATATAGTGAATGCAGGGTCCGGGGAGAGTGGATATAGTGAATGCAGGGTCCGGGGAGAGCGGATATAGTGAATGTAGGGTCTGGGGAGTCCAGATATAGTGAATTCAGGGTCCGGGGAGAGTGGATATTGTGAATGCGGGGTCCGGGGAGACCGGATATAGTGAATGCAGGGTCCGGGGAGAGCGGATATTGTGAATGCAGGGTCCGGGGAGAGCGGATATAGTGAATGCGGGGTCCGGGGAGAGCGGATATAGTGAATGCAGGGTCCGGGGAGAGCGGATATAGTGAATGCAGGGTCCCGGGTTTACGAACACTTTAATATGCAAAGAACTTATTTTTCCACCACTATTTTCCTTTACAGGCTATTTTTAAAGTTTGACAAAAAGGTTAACTGCAGTATAACAGTTTTGTTAGTTAAAGTGTAACTCCAGCCTTCTCTTCAGTATTACACAGCTCTACAGGCTCCCCTCCTGCCATCATGCTGCAGAGAAGGACCTTTGCTCTCTGTGTGGAAGCAGTGGTCTCCCTGCAGATGTCTGCCCTCTGTTGACTCAGACCCAGGGCTTATTTTCAGCAGGAACACGGGGGGAATGCTGTTCCGGCACCCCCAGCACTGAAGGTATGTCATGGCAAGGGTTGCCCGGGAGTGCTGGAGGGTCTATTGTTGCTGGCTGCTGGGGGATATATTGTTGTGAGGTAAGTCTTTTGTTGCTAGCGGGGGGGGGGGGTGTCTAATGTTGCTGAGGGGGTCTTATTTTTCTGGGGGGGGGAGGGGTTCATTGTTGCTGGGAGGGATCTGTTGTTGATGGAGGGGCTATTTTTTCTGGCTGCTGGGAAATCTATTGTTGCTGACTGGGTTCTATTGTTCCTGGAGTGGATCTATTGTTGCCGGTGTGGGGGGGTCTATTGTTGCTGGTGGAGCTTATTTTTTTTTTCTCTTTATTTTTCAATTTTACTGCTTTTCTTATTATCATTAAAAAATACCATACAAATTACTTAGCACCACAAAATTACACTTGGTTCTGTATTCTATAAAAGTGGCGGTACTGGGAGGTGGTTAGGGGGTTGAACCAAGGGATAGTGCTTGGAGGTGGGTAGGGAGTGGAGACAAGGGAAGGGGGAATACCTGCACCTATTCTTTGAGAAAAAAAGCCTTGGTCAGACCTATAGCTATGCAATCAGCAAATCTCATGATCTTTGCTGACTGGAGATCTTTAGATTTGACTCACTAAAGGGTGTGCTAGACCTCTGCAGAGAGACCACTCAGAAGATTTATATGTGGATGGAAACACCTAGAATTCTAAAATGGGCAAAGAGGAACCATGACAGGGAAATGCCTTTGCTGGAGTCTCCAGTAGACTTTGGAGGGAAATGAGCGCTGGAGCTCACCACACCAGACCCAATTCAGAACTTAAAAATACATGTAGGATGGATGGACCCTTTTAGAAACTGGAGTAATGTAGACAATCTAAAAAGACCCAATTTATCTGAAGCCTACAAACCTGAGCTGCGGTTGGGGCTGACCAGCGTGTGACCGGATAACTCTGCGGGGGGCTGGTGTACATTATGGACAAACTGCTGCTGTGCAGATTGGATATGGCTGGGCGAGACCGCATGGACTCCATGTAGAACATCAACCTGAGATACAGACAATAGAGAAGAAGACATCTCATGAGTATAACATTCCATGGGAACATTCGTCATAGTTTACAAGGAATCCCCAATCTTTGATTTTGTCTTGAATGAGATTGAGGCAGGGTTACTGTATCTCTCAAGTTTTTATTGGTCTCTCACTTTATGTGGTGTCCCTGAAACAGGAAGTTTTAGGAAATCTTCATCTTGACTTTCTTTGTAGTTACAATGTCAAGGAGTCAGGAGAAGTCTAACCAATGGGGACACAGACAGCAATAAAAGCCTTTGGGGAAATTGGGGAAATGGTGTTGGATATGGATTCCTGATTGGTGCCAGATGGCTAGGGTTAGGCAGCGGTCCACAACACTGGAAGCACCCTAATAAAACCAAGGGGGTAGCCCAAAATGAGAAGACAACATGGGGTTGATTTACTAAAACTGGAGAGTGCAAAATCCGGTGCAGCTGTGCATGGTAGCCAATCAGCTTCCAACTTCAGCTTGTTCAATTAAGCTTTGACAATAAAACCTGACAGCTGATCTACACTAGTTTTTGCACTCTCCAGTTTTAGTAAATCAACCTCTATGTATCTCAGCTAGAGAAAGTGTTAGAAACAAAGGTTCTCAGAGTCCATATAGGTATTTTTTGATTCTGGAGCTGACAGTAAAAACTGAATGGCAAGCATCCAATGCGTTTCAGGGGCCATAAAACCTTGCCCTTCATCAGGGCTTTAAAATATTTCTGTGTCAGATGAACCCTGCAAATAACACCTGGATTAGTTGATCCAAATCAGGAGAGCAGTCTGTAAACTGTGTCCTTGTCAGTGATGGGACGGCATATTGGTTCTCCCCCTTGCCAACAGAGACAACAGAGACACCGGTGAACTGTTCTTCTGATTGTAATGTACAGCGCTGAGCGAACTGTTGGCGCTTTATAAATACTGTATAATAATAATAATTTGGATCATTTAGAGAACACTTTGCATTTTCTCCGTGAATGCAGTGTTCCCTGACGGGATTAGACAGAAATCATGTCTGCACAGCCTTGCCTCTCTGTCAGGAAGGACAGGTACATGATCATGCCCGAAGATCTAAGCATGCGCACCAAATGTTCTGCAGACCTGTGTGCTGGAACAGGGCCATGCGCACATCCACATGCATATTAGCATGCATGCCGGCAGTGACTTTGGTGCCCATTTGCCTAAATAAAAAATAAAATTTATTTTTGAAATAATTTTTCATATATTTTGTAATAAAAACGCATTTCAACATACAGTATGTATATATATATATATATATATATATATACATATTTATTTAATGAAAGACATATTCAACATACAGTATATATATATATATATATATATATTGAAATATATAATCAACATACAGTGTATATATATATATATATATATATATATTTACTGAAATATATATTCAACATACAGTATATATATATATATTCAACATACAGTGTATATATATATATATATATATATATATTTATTTATTGAAATATATTTTTAAATATATTGAATATGGCCAAAATTGTAGTATTTCAAATATATGTCAATATATTTGGGAAGAATATTTTTGAAATATATTTCAAATATATTTTTCTTCCCTTTGGGTAATGCGTATAGGGGCCTAAGCTTATTGCCAATGACCTCATCATGCTCATGTTCACCGGAGTTTGTAGAGAGTGTGGTGAGCTACATTACACTGGAGCAAGTTCACTACATCTATATTTGATGAGCAGTTACTGTATCTCTTTGATGCTTTGGAGTGCTTTTAGCTTCATGTTTTTTAATAAAGTCTGTCAGTGAGCACTATTAGTTCCCTTTCTGTTTCATGTCTCTCCATAGGATGATATGAGTGTGGGATCATTTTTGGAGGAGTGAAGGTGGAGAGTGGATCATCGTTCATGCCCTGTTGGCAGAAATGCGTTTTGACCTCTTATGATCTGTGAGGTCAAATTTAGAGGTGAGCAGATCTGATTGTCACTGGGTGAAGTGTCCTGTTGGCTGATGGGATCACAGATGACTCATTGGGGTTGATTTACTAAAGGCAAATAGACTGTGCACTTTGCAAAGTGCAGTTGCTCCAGAGCTTAGTAACTGAGGTAAAGATTTACTTTGCAAAGAACACCTAATCAAGTGTAAAGAAAATAAAAAAACAGCATTTTTGCTGGAAAATGATTGGATGATGGAAGTCAGCAGAGCTTCTGCTCATTTATTAAGCTCTGGAGCAACTGCAAAGTGCACAGTTTATTTGCCTTTAGTAAATTGTTTTTAGTGACTGGATCACTTTGATTCTCTCACTTGGTGGACTGTTTGTTAAGACATTTTTGTCACAGTCAAGGGTCAGGCTCAGAGACCAGTAGCTATAGCAGTAGAGAAACACCGACCACCAGGGTAGGTACACAAGCAGGTCTCGCTGGTGGATGATGTGGGCTCACGCAAGACGAGGGGTCAAAGCACTAACCGGTGTTCACCAGAGCGCCTGATGGTGGAGATGGGTTTTGCTGCCTGTTAGTACCAGGTTGCAGTCCTCAGGATTGCCCAACCAGGAGGTAAGCAGGCTGGGGTGCAGTAGCAGACATAGCAGGTAGGGATCAAGCAGAAGTGGTCAGTAAACAAGCCAAAGGTCAGTAACAAGTGGTTGAAGGTTGTGATCAAGCAGAAGCGTAGTCAGTAAACAAGCCAAAGGTCGGTAACAAGTGGTTGCAGGTTGGGATCAAACAGAAGCGTAGTCAGTAAACAAGCCAAAGGTCGGTAACAAGTGGTTGCAGGTTTGGATCAAGCAGAAGCGTAGTCAGTAAACAAGCCAAAGGTCGGTAACAAGTGGTTGCAGGTTGGGATCAAGCAGAAGCGTAGTCAGTAAACAAACCAAAGGTCGGTAACGAGTGGTTGCAGGTTGGGATCAAGCAGAAGCGTAGTCAGTAAACAAGCCAAAGGTCAGTAACGAGTGGTTGCAGGTTGGGATCAAGCAGAAGCGTAGTCAGTAAACAAACCAAAGGTCGGTAACGAGTGGTTGCAGGTTGGGATCAAGCCAAAGTGTAGTTAGTAAACAAGCCAAAAGGTCAGTAACGAGTGGTTGCAGGTTGGGATCAACCAGAAGCGTAGTTGAGAAACAAGCCAAAGTTGGTACTGAGTGGTAGCAAAGATACGGACAGCAGCAACAGTGAGATATTGGCTGGACAGAGTACAATAATTTGGCAAACAGGAAGTGCAGAGACATAGAGGAAGCTCTTGGAAGAAGGTTCAATGTTCAAGAGAAACAAGGTTCACAACAGGATCATTCAAAGAATTGTCCAGGGAACTGTCCAGCAACTAAGGTGGCTCAAGAGGAGTTACTCCCAGACATAAGAGGTCTTGGGTTTGTGTGTAGACCTTGATATTTTACTACTTGGATCACTCTAGATCTTTCACTCATTGGACTTGTTTATTTTAGATATTTTTGCTGGATATTACACAATTTCACTATGTGGAATTTATGTTGATTGTATGATATCCATTATTTGTTGTTTGATTGGATTATTGTTATTTTGTACACATTATTTGTGTTTGAGGGTAGCGCTGCAATAGTTTGAAAGTCAACACCCTTATCTGCTGTCATTGCAGCTTAAGTGGGGCAAGGCGGTTGGGGAGGCTTTAAAAATGCGGCTCAACTGCACATCTAAATAAGACCTTAAAATTACTGAGGGTCCACTTTACGAATCCCTAGTTCTCTTACTAAATACATCTTCTACAGATGGGAATCCTTGCCGTCCAGCTAGTTGGCGGCATTCACAAAGCATTAACAGTCTGTTAGGACCACATTACCACTGTGAGTGCTTTTACTGCATAAGACTGCGGTGTCTCTGAACAATCAATAGAGTTCACCTGCCCTGGAAAATAACGTTTGGAGAATTATAGTTCAATTGGATTGGTTACGGGTCAATACAGACAGTTCTTTCTTTAAATGATTTTATACAGAAGGTCGCTGGTTATCAGAGCCAAATTTTAAAGACAAAAGTGATTCAACTTAACAACAGCAACACTATAATCATCTGTAATTTTATGCTTCATATTTCCAATCCAATAACTGTGATTGTGAGGAACAAAGGATCTTGTTGGTATAATTCAGCGATCATTGTGTACAGGAAATGGGATAGGGTATTGTTCCCGACTTACAGAAAATGATAAACAGCTTTACACAGCCATGAATAAATAACGCAGTAAATGTAATGGCTTAATTGTTGGCGTGAGAAAATACATTATTTCCAGCCCGTCTGCGTTTCATTGTGTTCCCACTGGCATACAAGGTGTATTAAATGGTTAGACAGCACAGTTTACTACATATTGATCTGGTTTTAAAGAGGTTTTCCATATTTAGATGGCGGAAAGGGAATGGCTGGATTCATTAAAGTGCATGATAATGTTTATAACACAGTGAATACTATTGTGACAAAATCTAGAACATCAGAAATGTTCTGATATAGTAAGGTTTTTGGACCGTGTCCTTCTCTGACATAGTGAGGTGTTTGAACAGCATTCTTCAGCATAGTGAGGTGTCTGGACAATGTCATTCTCCGACATGTGTGTCTGGACAGTGTCCTTCTCCAACATAGTGAGGTGTCTGGACATTGTCTTTCTCTGACATAGGAGATGTTTTGACAGCATTCTTCAGCATAGAGAGGTGTCTGGACAATGTCCTTCTCCATCATAGTGAGCTGCTTGGATTGTGTCCCTCTCCGACAAGTGTGTCTGGACAGTGTCCTTCTCCAACATAGTGAGCTGCTTGGATTGTGTCCCTCTCCGACATGTGTGTCTGAACAGTGTCCTTCTCCAACATAGTGAGGTGTCTGGACACTGTCTTTCTCCAACATAGTAAGGTGTTTGGACAGTGTCCTTCTCTGACATAGTGAGGTGTTTGGACAGTGTCCTTCCATGATATAGTGAGGTGCTTGAACAGTGGAGTGTTTATCTAACATAGGAGGTGTTTGGACAGCATTCTTCAGCATAGTGAGGTGTCTGGACAATGTCCTTCTCTGTCATAGTGAGCTATTTCAACAGTGTCCCTCTCTGACATAGTTATGTATGTCTGCACAGTGTCCTTCTCAAACATAGTGCAGTGTCTGGACACTGTCTTTCTCCGATATAGTGAGGAGTTTGGACAGTGTCCTTCTCCTACATAGTAAGGTGTTTGGATAGTGATCTTCTTTTATATAGCAAGGTGATTGAACAGTGGAGTGGATAGTGTCCTTCTCCTACATAGTAAAGTGTTTAAACAGTGTCCTTCTCCGACATAGTGAGGTGTTTGAACAGTGTCCTTCCAAGATATAGTGAGGTGATTGAACAGTGGAGTGAGATGTTTGGACAGTATCCTTTTCTGACATAGTGAGGTGTTTGGACAGTGTCCTTCTCCAACATATTAAGGTGTTTGGAAAGTGTCCTTCTCCAACATAGCGAGGTGTTTGGATAGTTTCCTTTCATGACATAGATGTGTGGACAGTGTCCTTCCCCGACATAGTGAGGTGTTTGGATAGTGTCCTTCTCCTACATATTAAGATGTTTGGACAGTGTCCTTCTGCAACATAGTGAGATGTTTGGAAAGTGTCCTCCTCCAACATAGTGAGGTGTTTGGATAGTTTTCTTCCATGACATAGTGAGGTGTTTGGACAGTGTCCTTCCCTGACATAGTGAGGGTTTGGACAGTGTCCTTCCCTGACATAGTGAGGTGTTTTGACAGTGTCCTTTTCCAACATAGTGAGGTGTTTTGACATTGTCCTTTTCCAACATAGTGAGGCGTTTGGACAGTGTCCTTCTCCAACATAGTGAGGCGTTTGGACAGTGTCCTTCTCCAACATAGTGAGGCGTTTGGACAGTGTCCTTCTCCAACATAGTGAGGAGTTTGGACAGTGTTCATCTATGACATAGTGAGGTGTTTGGACAGTGTCCTTCTCCAACATAGTGAGGAGTTTGGACAGTGTTCATCTGTGACATAGTGAGGTGTTTGCACAGTGTCCTTTTCTGACACATGAAGGTGTTTGCATCATATAAATTTTTCTCTTTGCCCTCTATTGATAACCACAAAATTCATTGCTTTCTCTCCTAATTTACACATTACTTTAATAGTGGTATTTATTTCCATTGTCCTGGGATATCATACAAAGGAAACACAATAGAGCATTCAGGCCAACAAGAATAAATCAATGTCCTTAGTAAAGGTTGCGCATTGAATCCTACAAGCAAGGAAATAAAAGCTATTTTAAGGTGACATATCCCTTGACTCATTTAGTACTAGCTGTTCATTGATGAGCATTCTACTGGATTTCCCAATAAAGTGTGCTCATCTTCTGACCTTCAGTTCATGCTGCAGGCAGTGTAAAGAGGTCAGGTCAATAGGCAATCAATGTCACATGGCTCTATTAAAGGAACAGTAAACTCAAAACCAAATGAATAGATACGGTTGAATAGGTACCATATCTGAGCAGAAAATGTAACATCTTACATTGTACATTAGTAACATTACCATTCTGTACAGCATATGATTACATTTTTTAATGTTAGGCACCATTTTAGGTTGCAAAGAGGCTAAAAGTGACAGTTGACATTTTACTGGAGTCAGCATGCATGTTCTGGATAGCGTAGTTCAAGCCAATAATACAATGGGCCTCATTTCTAAAATGTATATGGGATTGCTATCTGACCTGCTTCTTATATCTTAAATCTCCCCACAATCCCCCACTGGACCACCTTAATTTTATAAGGCTTTAGTTTTGATAAGTTCCTAAAACTGGTTTTATTTATGAACTTTTTGGTAAATTCTTCCACCTTACTTTTTATTTATGTTTGTGACCCTTCAATAGGTCTTTCCATTTTTTTCATCAGTTGTGTTGATCCAGAAGAGAAGAAAACAAAGCTGCCCATTCTGGCCACTGATGAAAACTGAAATGTCCTTACCTCAGTATACAGCTGGTTGCTTATGTACCTCCCATTCATCTCGCTGCAAGAAACATGGAATTTGCGTGCATACAACTCTGCCCGGGCTGCTGTGCGATAACTCACGCTACGCAGGATGTCCTCATAGACGGCCACATTTTGCACACCTGTACAGAGATTAATACAAGGAAATACCTAGAAGAGGGATAGTTGCAAAAGTGGAATCCAAAACATGATTTATAGAGCTGACCATATAGGAGCAGATCCAACTCCGACTGTTGAAAGTACAAAGGAGATATGTATTTCCTCATATAATAAGAGCCAACATGATTCAGAGGGTGGGTGGGGGTTTCTTGATTAGGGCTGTAAGGGTATAAAATATTTTACATCATAATCAAAATTTAATCATAAATTAAATTCATAAAATATTTTCCATGAATTTTTTTATTAAGTTTATGTTTACACCATTTTTAATAATGTAAGATATCCTGAAATTTTTATTATGATGTAAAATGTTTTTGTACATTTTAGCCCTGATGAAGGGGGCATGTTGAGGCTCCAAATTTGGCTATTATTATTTGAGGAAATAAAGATGTTGCAGTCTTCTTCTTTGTACAAAGTGCCCTCTCGTGGCTCTTTCATGTATTTGGAGCTGCCTGACCAAGAAAGTATGGTATACTACCTGTTATAGATCATTGGCACCAAAGGGAATTCAATATATTACTGGATCCAGTACCTCTCACTACTAAAACCTAACAGGGCTTTGAACCCTTCCCTATATCATCCAAAACTAAATAAAAAAAGTTTGGCTGTAGATCAACTTTAAATGTGAGTACATGAAGGCTCACCTACTTACTATAAGGCTCAAAAGAAAAAAATGTGATGGCTTCTCTTTTCTCCAGCAACATCTCTCTAAGGCAGCTGTTCTTAACCATGGTTCTGTACACCCCTAGGGTTCCTCCAGAGGTTGATGGGTTTTTTTTAACTTTTGGCTGATTAACCTCCAAGTTGATGGTCCCTACATAACTTCAGGTCAACGCCACTTGGCAGATCACGTTGCATGACACCAATGATATTTTTGGCTGTCTGACTGTGAGAGGGACATTTTTACAACTGGTCACCAATGGCTTTTTGACTGGGGTTACCCGAAAAGCCAAAATTATTTCTAGGGTTCCTCTAGAGCAGTGGTCGGCAAGCCGCGGCTCGCGAGCCACATGCGGCTCTTTACCCAGTCTAATGCGGCTCTTCTGTGTGCCGGGCGCCTGCTCCCCTCCCTCCTCTCGGTCGGCCGCTCCCCTGCCTCCTCTCGGTTGGCAGCCCCAAAAGTCCGCGCGGACCTTTTAATCCGGCTTGCGGATGTGGCTGTCAGGATGTGTGTAGGCGGGGCAGCGTGCCGAACGTGAGGGGAGGGGAGCTAGGCTCCTCTCACAGTCCGCCCTGAAGACCCGAACGGCGCGGGAAGACAGCGAGAGGAACGCAAAAGGTAAGTGAATTGACACGGGGGACTTGGCTTACTAGAAGGGGGGGGGGGGAATAGTACTGTGGGGGATGAAATACTATATGAGGGATGAATTACTTTATGAGGGATGAAATACTATATGGGGGGATGAAATACTATATGGGGGATGAATTACTATATCAGGGATGAATTACTATATGAGGGATGAAATACTATATGGGGGGATGAAATACTATATGGGGGGATGAAATACTATATGGGGGGATGAATTACTATATGAGGGATGAAATACTATATGGGGGGATGAAATACTATATGAGGGATGAAATACTATATGGGGGATGAATTACTATATGAGGGATGAATTACTGTATGAGGGATGAAATACTATATGGGGGGATGAAATACTATATGAGGGATGAAATACTATATGAGGGGATGAAATACTATATGGGGGGATGAAATACTATATGGGGGATGAAATACTATATGAGGGATGAAATACTATATGAGGGATGAAATACTATATGAGGGATGAATTACTATATGAGGGATGAATTACTATATGGGGGGATGAAATACTATATGGGGGGATGAAATACTATATGGGGGGATGAAATACTATATGAGGGATGAATTACTATATGAGGGATGAAATACTATATGGGGGGATGAAATACTATATGGGGGGATGAAATACTATATGAGGGATGAATTACTATATGGGGGGATGAAATACTATATGAGGGATGAATTACTATATGAGGGATGAAATACTATATGAGGGATGAAATACTATATGGGGGGATGAAATACTATATGAGGGATGAAATACTATATGGGGGGATGAAATACTATATGAGGGATGAAATACTATATGAGGGATGAATTACTATATGGGGGATGAAATACTATATGAGGGATGAAATACTATATGGGGGATGAAATACTATATGGGGGATGAAATACTATACGGGGGATGAAATACTATACGGGGGATGAAATACTATACGAGGGATGAAATACTATACGGGGGATGAATTGCTATGGGGGATGAATTACTATATGGGGGATGAATTACTATGGGGGATGAATTACTATATGGAGGATGAATTACTATATGGGGGATGAATTACTATATGGGGGATGAATTACTATGGGGGATGAATTACACTATGGGGGATGAATTACACTATGGGGGATGAATTACACTATGGGGGATGAATTACTATATGGGGGATGAATTACTATGGGGGATGAATTACTATATGGGAGATGTATTTTCAGTTTTAAAAATGTGGCTCTCAAAATAAATTTCAATCATGGTTTTGGCGAGATTTGGCTCAGTTGAAAAAAAAGGTTGCCCACCACTGCTCTAGAGCAGTGGTCGGCAAGCCGCGGCTCGCGAGCCACATGCGGCTCTTTACCCAGTCTAATGCGGCTCTTCTGTGTGCCGGGCGCCTGCTCCCCTCCCTCCTCTCGGTCGGCCGCTCCCCTGCCTCCTCTCGGTTGGCAGCCCCAAAAGTCCGCGCGGACCTTTTAATCCGGCTTGCGGATGTGGCTGTCAGGATGTGTGTAGGCGGGGCAGCGTGCCGAACGTGAGGGGAGGGGAGCTAGGCTCCTCTCACAGTCCGCCCTGAAGACCCGAACGGCGCGGGAAGACAGCGAGAGGAACGCAAAAGGTAAGTGAATTGACACGGGGGACTTGGCTTACTAGAAGGGGGGGGGGAATAGTACTGTGGGGGATGAAATACTATATGAGGGATGAATTACTTTATGAGGGATGAAATACTATATGGGGGGATGAAATACTATATGGGGGATGAATTACTATATCAGGGATGAATTACTATATGAGGGATGAAATACTATATGGGGGGATGAAATACTATATGGGGGGATGAAATACTATATGGGGGGATGAATTACTATATGAGGGATGAAATACTATATGGGGGGATGAAATACTATATGAGGGATGAAATACTATATGGGGGATGAATTACTATATGAGGGATGAATTACTGTATGAGGGATGAAATACTATATGGGGGGATGAAATACTATATGAGGGATGAAATACTATATGAGGGGATGAAATACTATATGGGGGGATGAAATACTATATGGGGGATGAAATACTATATGAGGGATGAAATACTATATGAGGGATGAAATACTATATGAGGGATGAATTACTATATGAGGGATGAATTACTATATGGGGGGATGAAATACTATATGGGGGGATGAAATACTATATGGGGGGATGAAATACTATATGAGGGATGAATTACTATATGAGGGATGAAATACTATATGGGGGGATGAAATACTATATGGGGGGATGAAATACTATATGAGGGATGAATTACTATATGGGGGGATGAAATACTATATGAGGGATGAATTACTATATGAGGGATGAAATACTATATGAGGGATGAAATACTATATGGGGGGATGAAATACTATATGAGGGATGAAATACTATATGGGGGGATGAAATACTATATGAGGGATGAAATACTATATGAGGGATGAATTACTATATGGGGGATGAAATACTATATGAGGGATGAAATACTATATGGGGGATGAAATACTATATGGGGGATGAAATACTATACGGGGGATGAAATACTATACGGGGGATGAAATACTATACGAGGGATGAAATACTATACGGGGGATGAATTGCTATGGGGGATGAATTACTATATGGGGGATGAATTACTATGGGGGATGAATTACTATATGGAGGATGAATTACTATATGGGGGATGAATTACTATATGGGGGATGAATTACTATGGGGGATGAATTACACTATGGGGGATGAATTACACTATGGGGGATGAATTACACTATGGGGGATGAATTACTATATGGGGGATGAATTACTATGGGGGATGAATTACTATATGGGAGATGTATTTTCAGTTTTAAAAATGTGGCTCTCAAAATAAATTTCAATCATGGTTTTGGCGAGATTTGGCTCAGTTGAAAAAAAAGGTTGCCCACCACTGCTCTAGAGTAAAAGGGTTGACAAAGGCTGCTCTAAGAAATCCGCACTTGTCAGTGTAGTGGCAGCTTTACAGATCTGTGATGCTTATCTGAGCATAGAAAATGGTTAAGTGGTAACAAAACTTTCAGGTGCAAGTGCTGGTGAAGTTCTTAATGGAAGGTGCGAAAGGATTTTTAGCACAAAGTCAAATTTCCAGGTCTCGGAGGACTAAATTTGGGTCCTTGAAATACAGAAGAAAAATAATATGGAATAGAAATGAGGTCACCATCTCAGGGCCTCATAGCTGCCAATTGGACTGTTGTGGCTATAGTTGAATAGCCACATGGCCCATTAACAGCTAATTGGTAAGGCCAGAATTTAAAGTATGAATCTAGAGCATAAATACTACTTTCCTACACATAAATGACACAGTGAATCACTAGTCCATCATGGAGGAAGCTGTAAGCTCCAATGTACACAGGTTCCTCATTGGTCTGCCTTGGAGATAGTAGCATGGAGGCAAAGACAGTCTAGGAGAAGCAGGAATGTCTTGGAGATATACGTCAGTAAAACTCATCACCTGTGATACGAAGGCTACGGGAATTGTTCTCGGTCTCAAGGCCACGCTGCCATGCAGAAGAGACATCCAGAGACAAGCTCTCATACTCCTGGTTTAGGTCCTCTCCCACTACACCAATCTCACACCGCTCAATGGAACACTCTATTCCATCTGGAGACTGTACATCTAAGGGAGACATTAAGAATGGTCAGATTCAGTCATTTATTAAAACAGCATAATATGTAATAAACTCAAATTTCAATTTGTCCAGATATGTATGTAGATATATTTAGGCTAACAGTTATTTGATCAAAATAAATCCACTTAAATTTGCTACAGTTGATCAACTTGGCAAAGTTGAAACCAATCAAGAGCTGACTAAATAGATCTAATAGAGGGTCTTTTTTTAATATATGTTCATTAGAATTTTCTTAAAGTTTAGTAAGACAGAGGGATATACAAATAACAATGAAGTCATAGCCACATCCTTCGTATCTCGAGAGGGAGTGGCTCTCAGATTAGTTTTGGTGGAAGGGGCGGGGGGGGGGTGGGTTCTTCTATACAAGCAAAAGATTTATTAAAATATATAAGAAACTGTATTGGGAATGAGTTTTTGTTGGTGTCATTGTTTCATTGGGTCCATATTTTGGTCAAGATTATTGCTCTGTGGGGGACTATTTTTTAAATACTTCTAAGAGGATGGCATGATGCAGGCAATAGACCATCCATACTCAACACAAGTTCCTTGGAACACTAGGGTTCCTTCAGAGGCTGCTAGGGGTTCCTTGAGCTTTGACTGATTGACCCCCCTCTCCTCCAATAGTGCCTTCATAGTTGCAGGGTCAACTCGACTTGGTAAAGTCAGCAACATGGCCCCAATTTGCTGTTTAGCTGTCTGTGAGGGTGGCATTCTTCCTACTGATCACCAGTGTAAGGGGCATTTTTCTCATTGACCCCAGATGACTTGGTTTTAGTAAGTGTTCCCGGACACCTAAAAATTATTTTAGGTGTTACTTTGGGGTAAAAAGGTTGAGAAAGACTGCAATAGATTATACAACAGAAAGGGAACAGGCCCCTGTTTAACCTGAGGTTGTTCATAACCAAAAAGGAAGGTAGTTAGGTATGACAGTGGGGAAGGATGGACAGAAGGTAGTCTAAAAGCCTTAATTTAGAGGTAATGCTACCCATCGATGGTTCCAGGTGCACCCCAACTTGTAGGAGTCAATTGGGTCGATTTACTAAAACCAGAGAGTGCAAAATCTGGTGCAGCTCTGCATAATTTTTTTTTTTTTGACAAAGCTTAATTGACCAAGTGAAAGTTAGAAGCTGATTTGCTACCATGCATAGCTGCACCCAATTTTTCACTCTCCAGTTTTAGTAATTCAACCCCAATATTTGCATTGGTAAATACTTCCAGGCTTCTTGAAATGTATTTAGATTATCATGTATTCTACATTGTATTTATTTGCATCAAATGAGGGGTCCTTAGTTTTCTATTAGCATAGTAGCATTGAATAATGGATTAAATGAGCATATCTATATTTGTGTGTCCACAATAAATGGTTAAAGACCATCCCAGTCCCCCCAATCTGCAAATGTAGGTGTATGAATAGCCACAATTTAGCCTAAATATTTTCTTTCTGCTTTGGATAGAGTAGGGATAAGTTCAAACTTCTGTCAGTTTATTTTCTGATGTCCGATTAGTAAGATTTCACGTTGCTTCTTGTCTTGGAGATGCAATAGGAAGTAAAAGGAAAACTACATAGTGAGGGGAATTCCCATCCTAGAGTTGTCACCAGAACAGATATTCCCAGTGGAAACATTTAATCAAATTCTTTCCTGGTAAAAGGCCTTCGGCACTGTTGAATTGCCCTTCCTATGGAAAATACTTCGTAAAATGGGTTTTCCCCTAGTTTTTATTGAATGGCTGAAGGTACTCTACCTCTCCCCTACCGCCTCTGTTAGGTTGGGAGGCGGGTTATCAGCTTCATTTGGTTTGCACAGAGGTACTCGGCAGGGTTGCCCTCCCTCTCCAGCTCTTTTCACCACAGCTATCGCACCGGTGGCGGAGGCCCTTCACACATCAAGGGGCTTCGGATTGGCTGGCTGGAGGAGAGGGCAGCTCTATATGCCGATGACCTCTTGCTCTTTCTGAATGATGCAGGCCCATCGTTACAGGGTGCCCTTCAGGTCCTCAACTCTTTCTCTGCTGTCACAGGACTAAAAGTGAACTGGACTAAATCATTGTTGTTCTCAATTGACCCAGGAGCCCCCCCCTGATACGCCCCTACAGTGGGTTGATCAATTCAGATATCTGGGGGTCATTATCTCTCATCAGGCTTCAGAATTTATTTCCCTTAATCTTCTACCTATTCTCCAGGATGTCAGGTTGAGTCTAAAGGCTTGGGAGACTCAGCCTTTGTCCCTGCTAGGACGAGTTAATTAGTTAAAAATGAAAGTGATCCCTAAGTTTCTATATTTATTTAGGCACTCCCCACAATGGATACCTAAGTCCTTTTTTGTGAAACATAACCAACTAATTTCTTCCTTCCTTTGGGGACCTCAAAATCCTAGATATAAATTGTCTACATTGATGCATCGTGTTACTCGGGGGGGGGGGGGGGGGGGGGGGGTTATCCCTATCTGACTGCCACAAATATTTTTTAGCTTCCCAATTGGTGACAGCGCCCTATTGGTTAAACCCAGACACCTCCAATTCTTCCACGCTCCTAGTGGCAGCAGTGGTCCACTCTCTGGAAGCTCTTACATTTTTTCTATTTAGAGGTCCTTAAGCACCATATCCCCTCACTCCCTCTATGTTTACCACCTTGCGAGCCTGGAGAGTGGGATAGGTCTGTGAGAACTCACCAAATGCACCTTTGTGGCTCAATCCCTTTCTGTCCCACCTATACTCCCTCTCAGAACCACAAGTATGGCCCAAGTACAACATAAAAAATTATCTCCCAAATTGCCCCTCAACAGACATTAAACCTTTTGTCTCAATTATCCTCCACTTACAATGTTCCTGCTAGCTATGTCTTTTGTTATATGCAGCTCTCCCATGCCTTTTGAGCCCAATTTCCTCAATCCTCACTTGTGGCTGTCCAGCCTAATTTGGAACGTGTACTCCGTATGGAGTGTGATCTCCCTACCTCCTCGGAGGGACTTTGGGACCGTTTGCTGAGAGATGTACCGGACCTGGATAGAGATGATTGGGATGACATCTGGGATTTCCCTTTCCATAACATGATCTCTTTACGAGATCAGCTCATACAATTTAAGGTGGTACACAGAGCCTAGTTTACACCCTCTAGACTCCATAAAATGAATTTTGCCTGTTCTCCAGAATGCTGGAGATGTGGTTTTTCTCCAGGAGATTTTTCCAATATATTTTGGACCTGTCCTGTGATAGCGGGGTTTTGGGAGGAGGTACTTACCCTGACTAAAATAACTATGAGACAACACACACCCACCTTAATACAAAACCCAATTAAGTCGTTTCACAATCCTTCCCCTGAAGTACCAACATAAAATATATAAAACAAACTTAAAATAAATAAACCCAAATAAACCCTGACTAACCGAGTCACATCTGTTCCATTGCAACCGTCCATCAGTGTTTGCCTACTGGGGGTAGTGGAAAATGTATTTCCAACAGCTGCAGAACGCACCCTAGTTGCCTACTTCTTCTTTATGCCAGAAAGGCCATAGCGCTAAATTGTAAAAAACAGCCCCCCCCCCCTCTCCCACTGGAAGAATCTGGTGAATAACAACCTGCCCCTATATAAAGACACCTACGTAAATAAAGGCTGCCCTAGGAAGTAGTGATAGGGTTTGGAGCAAATGTCTGGCGCAGGCTTCTTCCACCTCCGAAATGTCATGAACTGGCTCTGGATGAACTCTTGGTGGATCTTTGGGACCTCCAGATCTATGGCAGAATCCTCTCATTATTGTAAATCTTGTTTACATGCTTGGTTATGCACTCTATGCCGCACCTTACTGGATTTTTGGTGTTTCCCTCATTACGCTGCACTGCAGTGTTTTATGATGTAACATTACCTCTGCAAGGGACATCACTTTATAGTTTTGTATGCACGTATTGTGTTTTTTGTTGTCTGTGACAATCTTAATACACAGATTTCTAAAAAAAAAAAATGCTTTTCTGGTGAGAATCATAGCATTTTGGATTTCCCATCACTTTCTGTCTGTCAATGGCCACCAGGACACAAAGAGATGGCGAATCTACCCAGCAAGACCACAATAAAAAAATTGGAAAAAATCTAACTCTTCCCTACTCCATCCAAAGATTAAAATTAAAATTTGGCCACACATACATTTTTATACCAGATTGGGAAATGGTTGCAGATCTTTGGATGCGCTTTGACCTTTGTAGACCTCTCCAGCAAAGTAGTCCTGGGGGGGAGGTAGGGTTATCAATCCTCCATGATGGCTTTTCCAGAATTATTGTTGTTGTTTCCATGAGATCATTTACTACACAATTCATCCATGGCATTCAGTTTGAAGAGGATGCAAGCCCAGCGCTGCTTGCATGGTTGTTGTCTGCCTGTGTAAACTGGCTAATTAACATGATCCCATTCCGCTAGAAGACAAGGGGGAAGGCATGTCTCTCCTCTGAATCAATCATGTCTATCTTTGTGCAACAGCATGAGAAAGAGTCTAAAGTTTCTGCTCTTGCATAAGGCTTGCCAATATCTGGCTGAAACTAATATGAAATATTCACATGTGCCCCATATTTACAAATTGAAAACATTTTTTGTGACAGAAGAGACCCCTTACCTGCTCTCGGTGCTCTTTCAAGCTTATTTGGCGTTAATGAATGAGATACAGTGCAAGTAATCCTCAAATCTGGGAATATTGGAACCCCAAGTGTCCCTTGGAAGTCGGATATGGGGTGTGCAGACCGAGGGGACCCCGTTAGTTGGACCTGTGGGGCATCTGGCTGTAGAACCACAAGGTAGCCGTCTAGATCTGGTACTGAGAGACATCCTTCGTCACTGACACACCTGAAGAACCAGACACATCGCTATTCACCAACAAAACTGGTAAAAGATCAATCATTCCTGGTGTAACCTAAGTAAATACAAAGCCATCACTGATGCATCCTGTTTCCTTAAATGTCTAAAGTTTGGAAACAAATCTGGATATTTCGTTCAAGTTTGCCATTTTGGCTAAATGTATTGGAGTCAAGTGGTGTTTTAAAGCTGAAGTTTTAGGTATGGAAATTTTTACAAAGTTACATTGGTCTGGCTTAGTCCATTGTAAGAATATACTGTATGCACCATAACTGTGGGATCTCCGTGGAAGCTGGAAATCAATGTAGTAGGCACTGCCAGTGATCTCCACTAGCTTTGGGTCCTGCGCCGATCGCCTACCTTGAGGCTTACTGAACACAAAAGTTCTCTCACTTGGCACGGGCACCATTCAGAGAACATTTTCCATTTTTTCAATGGATGCAAAGTGTTCTCTAATCGGATAAGGTGGAAATTGTGACATTACCCCCCCATCCTTTCCACCTTGTCCAAACAAAGAATGCTTCGTATTCGCTGAAGGAATGTAAAGTGTTCCCTGATTGGCTTCTGTGCCGAACGAGCAACAGTGTTCACGCACTTTAGGGTAGCTGCTTGACACAGGACCTGTTACTCTGCGTAACATCATCTTTTCTATTATACCAAAGTATTGGGTTTTGTATTGTGGTTTTCCAGGTTCTCCAGGTTCCAGGTTCTCCTTTGATCAGCAGTACAGGTGTGTGAACTGAGCCAGCACACAAATGGAAGGAGTGTGGGATTGATCAAGTCTGGAAAGCAGCAAATAATATGTATATAACACTGCAGGAAAGCATGTTTTGCTGAAAATTAACTAGCATTCCCAAAGTTATGAAGGCATGATGACCACTTGCAGTTACGGCTGTTCCATGTGAGCTGATTTGGCTGACTGCAGTCTATTGCTCCTGGATACTCCAACAGATCATCACTCCCAGAGCAATTGCTATTTTTGCTGATTTGTCACCAATGATGGGACACTATTCCCCCCACTGATACCAATGATGGGACACTATTCCTCCCACTGATGCCAATGATGGGGCACTATTCCTCCCACTGATGCCAATGATGGGGCACTATTCCTCCCACTGATGCCAATGATGGGGCACTATTCCTCCCACTGATGCCAATGATGGGGCACTATTCCTCCCACTGACGTCAATGATGGGGCCCTATTCCTCCCACTGACACCAATGATGGGGCACTATTCCTCCCACTGACGCCAATGAAGGGGCACTATTCCTCCCACTGACGCCAATGAAGGGGCACTATTCCTCCCACTGACACCAATGAAGGGGCACTATTCCTCCCACTGATACCAATGATGGGGCACTATTCCTCCCACTGATACCAATGATGGGGCACTATTCCTCCCACTGACGCCAATGAAGGGGCACTATTCCTCCCACTGACGCTAATGATGGGGCACTATTCCTCCCACTGAGGCCAATAATGGGGCACTATTCCTCCCACTGAGGCCAATGATGGGGCACTATCCCTCCCACTGAGGCCAATGATGGGGCACTATCCCTCCCACTGAGGCCAATGATGGGGCACTATCCCTCCCACTGAGGCCAATGATGGGGCACTATCCCTCCCACTGAGGCCAATGATGGGGCACTATCCCTCCCACTGAGGCCAATGATGGGGCACTATCCCTCCCACTGACGCCAATGATGGGGCACTATCCCTCCCACTGACGCCAATGATGGGGCACTATCCCTCCCACTGACGCCAATGATGGGGCACTATTCCTCCCACTGACACCAATGATGGGGCACTATTCCTCCCACTGATACCAATGATGGGGCACTATTCCTCCCACTGACACCAATGATGGGGCACTATTCCTCCCACTGACACCAATGATGGGGCACTATTCCTCCCACTGATACCAATGATGGGGCACTATCCCTCCCACTGAGGCCAATGATGGGGCACTATCCCTCCCACTGAGGCCAATAATGAGAAACTATTCCCCCCCTAATAGCATGTTCTACTCCCGCTGGTCACAATCCGGCTTCCTAAAGTTTGAAGGACAGTGAACTGGCCCTTTTGTTTAGAAAGTTTGGAGACTCCTGGTCTAGGGCCTGTACTAAAAAATATATAATGTTTGGAAGTTCTAAGTAATTTTCTAGCAAAACAATACAGAAGAGGCCTTGTCTTCAATTGGATATAAAAGTATCCAAGGTACATCAATGTAAATATGTAAAAAGAGCCACACCTACACTTCAGCTTTAACGCCCAACTCCAGGATTAGATTCCTCCACACTCATTTGGGGTACCCTTGGCAAATGATACACCTACCCTTTTTCCAAGTGCCTTTGGTCAGGACAGTGACGCCATGAGGGAGATTTACTAAAACTGGAGCACTCTGAATCTAGTGCAGCTGGTCATGGTAGCCAATCAGTGTGTCACTTCAGCTTGTTTAGTTATGTTTTAGCAATACAAACTGGAAGCTGATTGGTTTTTTTTGCAGAGCTGCACCAGATTTCACACTCTCCAGTTTTAGTAAATCAGCCCCCCATATATCAGGACCTGGATCACCTGCTGGTGGCACTCTCGTTCCCTGGGTTCAAATAAATGAACGCCCAAGCGCTTGATGCTTTGGCATTCTTTTCTGCCAAAACACTACTGCTCCTGAATGTTTTGGCATTTGCTTGTTTTCCTGCTAATTAAAAAACCTGTGCATGTGCATGGACGCACAGGCTAACATTGAGAGGCATTTAGAGGCAGGAAAAAATCCCTAGATGCCTCTAGAGATGGTGTTTAAAACTCCCAGTGTGCATGAGGCCTAATTGTTGAGTCTGCAGGGGACAGCCAGAGCATTTTTTTCTTCTAATTTTGAGGGGCTGTGTTTTTTACAAGAGCTGACATGGTGGTGTCTTTTATCTTTAAGTGACATGCTGACAGGAGGAGAGAACAGAGTGAAAGATAGATGTAAGTGTTACTGGACTACAGCAGAGAAAATATTTGCCCGGGGATGGGCTTTACATTTTTTAAAACTCTTTTTTAAAGTCTTTCAAGGTGCATATTGATCAGTTCATCCACTTATCCATCCATCCACCCATCCATATCTGTCTGTCCATTCATCCATCCACCCATCCATCACCCACCTATCTATCCATCCATTCACACATCCATCCACCCACCCATCTATTCATCCAGACATCCATCCACCCACCTCTCCATCCATCCACCTCTGTAGGGGTGTTAGCACGACATCCTGCATTGACTAATGTGCTAATGTGGCGATTATGTGACAACTATAATGTAAGTTATATTATTCCAATTTCAACAATAATGAAATATAATTGGTTACTATGGAAACTGTTGGTTGCTGTTTAAGAAAATGTTTTAAAGAAAGAGCGGACTTTCCTACAAAGTGCAATTATTATTTTTTTCTAACAGAGCCGACTCACCCCCGTTCGCAGATACATACATTACTTACCAAGATCTGTCTTCTCACCTTGGCCACACATGTGCAGTAGAGCCTCATAGACTTCTATTAGCTCCTCTACCTCCATCTGCTGCGAGTAATGAGCCCCATAGACTTCTATGGGGCTCTATATTGCACAGACGTGGCCAGAACTTGTGGACTCCTCAAAGGCTGTGGACATTGGACCTCTGTTGGGAGGGAGGGAAGCAAAAAGAATATGTGCACTTGGTATGAAAGTGTACTTATTCTTTAAAGATAAAACATATTAAAGGCTAATTCCACCTAAAATTGATTTTTGTTTTTATGTCAGATGCTGAAGAATGAACCTGCCATTACTGACACCCAGGTGAGACCTTTCAGTTCCCGGCTCTACATACCTTCCACAGCTCATCCAAGGAAGTTCTACTTTCCTGGTTAGGCGCTTGTAGTGGTGATTTGTTTGTGTCTTTGGGCAGGGAGTATTGTAGAAGTGGCATGCTGCATGTGAGGAAGAGGAACACTTTTGGCTTTAATTTTATAAAGGAAAGGGGCTGTTGATTTTTGAAGAGAAGTTGCACTTTGCAAGGAATTTTCCCACAGAGCTTAACAAATGTGGTGAAATTTCACTTTGCAAAGAATACCCAATTATGAGCAAGGAAAATAAAAAAAAACGATTGGATGATGGAAATCAGAATTGCTTGACCTCATTCACTAAGCTATGGGGAACATTCCCTGGCAAAGTGAATGGTCTATTTGCCTTTAATAAATCAATCCCAATGGCTCTTCCTTTTTTTTTTTTTTCCATCAAAGCCTTCTGACTTACTGGAGAAACAACAAAGACTTCTGACTGACATCAGTTAAATGGCATAGGCAAGAACCAGAGATACATAATATTTGGAGAGGTATGGCCAATGACCCCTGGATGGCATCAGGCAGCACATGGTACACCTACCTGACAGAGGTCTGCAGTTTAAGGGGTCGAACGCCCGGTGTTGGAAACTGTAGAGAGTTGAGGTATTCAACGTGTTGCAGAGCTCGGCTGAAGGAGGCTGCGTCATCCCCTTCCAAGGACAGCTGGGACTGAGCGGGGTTCACGTGAACCTGAGAGCAAAGGTCAAAGACATCACACAATCAACATGTGCAGCTCAGAGGCACTCCAAGGCAAAAGTTGCCAAAAGTGTAAAGAGAACCCTACATGGCAAGTTAGCACCATTCTGCTATTCACAATTTGTGACCGTATAGACTATAGTGGTTTCTCAACCAGAGTTCCTCCAGAGGTTTCTAGGGGTTCCTTGAGCAATTTCTGCTTCTCAGATAAGTTCCCAAGGACACCATTGATCCTGTTAGCTATCGGTAAGAAAGGTAATTCTTCCCAATGACCACAAGTGTAAGGAACATTCTTCCCAATGACCATCACACCAATGTCTCAGGAGTTGTAGAGGTGGTCATTTCCAGCAGAGGTTCCCTAAGACCGGAATGTTATTTCAAGGGTTCCTCTGTCTTGAAAAGGTTGAGAAAGTCTGCTGTAGAGTTTGGTCACAAGAGTGGCACTGGTAACCGAGTTTAAATGAAATGTTAACCAAGGAAAAGGACATATGGCGCTTCCAAGTTCTGGCACATCGTGTTACTGACTACCTCACAATTCTGTTACCTTCATTCCTTTCCCCAGACTGTCAAAGTCGGTGTACTGCAGACCCTCCTTACAGGAATAGAGGCATTCTATCACTTCCCGAGAATCCACAGGACCCAACCGAAGGGACAGACCGGAAATGTAACCACGCAGGAACCGGCCAACAGAAGTACCTGGAACAACAAATGCAAAAGTTTAAAATAGGAGTTTTAGCAGGATAACGGAGAGGGTAAGAGAGTACGGAGGGAAGGAAAGGACAAAAGAGCACAGAAGAGAAGGGAAGGGTAGGAGAGCACAGGGAAAGAAGAGAAGAGGACAGAAGGGTGGAGAGAAGAGGACAGAGGAGAATAGAGAACAGGAGAGCATGGAGAATAGAGGAGAGGGCAAGAGAGCACAGAGGAGAAGAAAGGAAAGAGCGGGAGAACACAGAGGGAGGAGAGAAGAGGACATAAGAGCAGAGAGGAGAGGAGAAGACAGGATAGGAGAGGAAAGGAGGAAGGAAAGGATAGCACAGAGGAGAAGAGAAGATAGGAAAGGAGAGGAGAAAAGAGGAGAGGGCAAGAAAGAAAAAAGGATAGAAATGACAAAAGAGCACAGAAGAGAAGAAAGGAAATGGCAGGAGACCACAGAGGGAGGAGAGAAGACGGCAGAAGGGTGGAGAGGAGATGACAGGGATGAAGAGAGGAAACCACAGAGCAGAGGAGAATAGAGAACAGGAGAGCATGGAGAGGAGAGGGCAAGAGATCACAGAGGAGAGGAGATGACAGGGAAGAAGAGAGGAAAGCACAGAGAAGAGGAGAGCAGAGAGGAGAAGAGAGATAGGAGAACATGGAGAGGAGAGAAATGGAGAGGAGAGGGCAAGAGAGCACAGAGGGGATGAGAGGGCAAGAATGCACCAAAGAGAAAAAAAGGAAAGGGCAGGAGACCACAGAGGTAGGAGAGGAGAGGAATGGAGAGGAGAGGACAACAGAGCATACAGGAAATGAAAGGATAAAAGAGCACAGAAGAGAAGAAAGGAAGGGCCAAGAGAACACAGAGGGAGGAGAGAAGAGTGTAAAGGAGCAGAGAGAAGAGGACAGGAGAGCAGAGACGGGAGGAGAGTACAGGAGAGAACACGGGAGAGGGGAAATAGAAAAGAAGATAGGACAGTTGAACACAGAGAAGAAGAGATCACAGAGAAGACAAAAGAACATAGAGGAGAGAACAAGAGAGAACAGAAGAAAAAACAAGAGAAGGCAGGAGAATGGAGAGGTGAGGACATGAGAGCAGAGAGGAGAGGGCAGGAGAGTGGAGAAGTGAGGACATGAGAGTGGAGAGGTGAGGACAGGAGAGCAGAGAGGAGAGGGCAGGAGAGTGGAGAGGTGAGGACATGAGAGGACAGGAGAGTGGAGAGGTGAGGACATGAGAGGACAGGAGAATGGAGACGTAAGGACAGGAGAGCAGAGAGGAGAGGGCAGGAGAGTGGAGAGGTGAGGACATGAGAGCAGAGAGGAGAGGGCAGGAGAGTGGAGAGGTGAGGATATGAGAGGAGAGGGCAGGAGAGTGGAGAGGTGAGGACATGAGGGCAGGAGAGTGGAGAGGTGAGGACATGAGAGGAGAGGGCAGGAGAGTGGAGAGGTGAGGACATGAGGGCAGGAGAGTGGAGAGGTGAGGACATGAGGGCAGGAGAGTAGAGAGGTGAGGACATGAGAGGAGAGGGCAGGAGAGTGGAGAGGTGAGGACATGAGAGGAGAGGGCAGGAGAGTGGAGAGGTGAGGACATGAGAGGAGAGGGCAGGAGAGTGGAGAGGTGAGGACATGAGAGGAGAGTGGAGAGGTGAGGACATGAGAGGAGAGGGCAGGAGACTGGAGAGGTGAGGACATGAGAGGAGAGTGGAGAGGTGAGGACATGAGAGCAGAGTGGAGAGGTGAGGACATGAGAGGAGAGGGCAGGAGAGTGGAGAGGTGAGGACATGAGAGGAGAGTGGAGAGGTGAGGACATGAGAGCAGAGAGGAGAGGGCAGGAGAGTGGAGAGGTGAGGACATGAGAGGAGAGGGCTGGAGAGTGGAGAGGTGAGGACATGAGAGGAGAGGGCAGGAGAGTGGAGAGGTGAGGACATGAGAGCAGAGAGGAGAGGTGAGGACATGAGAGGAGAGGGCAGGAGAGTGGAGAGGTGAGGACATGAGAGGAGAGGGAAGGAGAGTGGAGAGGTGAGGACATGAGAGTAGAGAGGAGAGGGCAGGAGAGTGGAGAGGTGAGGATATGAGTGGAGAGGGCAGGAGAGTGGAGAGGTGAGGACATGAGAGGAGAGGGCAGGAGAGTGGAGAGGTGAGGACATGAGTGGAGAGGTGAGGACGTGAGTGGAGAGGGCAGGAGAGTGGAGAGGTGAGGAGAGGAGAGGGCAGGAGAGTGGAGAGGTGAGGACATGAGAGGACAGGAGAGTGGAGAGGTGAGGACATGAGGGCAGGAGAGTGGAGAGGTGAGGACATGAGGGCAGGAGAGTGGAGAGGTGAGGACATGAGGGCAGGAGAGTGGAGAGGTGAGGACATGAGAGCAGAGAGGAGAGGGCAGGAGAGTACAAAGGAGAACATATTATATATTACTTTTATAATTGTCTCATCAACCAGGCATATACAACAGACAGAACAGAGACAAGGTACCTGGGGCTCTTGACACTTCATTGTCATTCACTTTCACCGAAAACTTCTCATCTGTTGAAAAAAAACACAATTTGTGTTGTTTTGACATTTTACCTCTTTTTCAGAAATTTTAATCTGTTTTCATCTTCTCTTTCCATCATTGTCCTCCCTCTTTGAGGCCTGTAGTACAGGATGTTAGAAAGCTGTGCATTCATTTATGTTCTAATCTGTGATTTAATAGTGTTTTAATGTGTTTTAATTAGCTTATATCCTTTAGGGGCTTTTTCACACAGGTGGCGGGGAGCAGTAAAAACTGGGGACCCTGGCCGCCCGCAGAAATTCTAACATTACAGGCCGCGGCCACAATGCTTTTTATTTTTAAACTCGACCTGCAGAGTTTGACAGATGACACCGCCTGAGCCAAACATTTGGGTTCGTGGTTGCGGTGGGATTTTCAATATGTTAAGGAAGTCTCCCTTCAATTGTTATTAATGTGTTCTCTACACCCCTCCTTCCTCCACAGCCATCCGACAACGCAGCTAGCAAGGAGAAGGTTGCTTTGACAAACAGTACTTTTCTACAAGCACTTGCCTGAGACAATTGTTTCAGAAAAATGTAGAGGAAGGGGGCTTGTTGACTAACATTTTCCAGGCAAGTGGACAAGTGCTTGGAGACTCAGAAATATGCTGTTTACCATAGGAGCCGGCTCCTTGCTAGATATGTTGTCAGGCGGCCGTGAGGGATGAGGGGTGCAGTGGGTGACCTCACAAGTAGAATTAGAAAGCACATAGGAAGATGGGACTATGCACTACATGATCTTCATCCCCGGGAGAACAGAATACACTGGTAACAATGGAAGTGAGACTTCTTCTTTAGAAGGAAATTGGCAAAGACAACAAATTCAAAGCCATTCTCTGTTCCTTATCTGTCTTAAAGCAGAACGACACTTCAAGTGAGCACCACAAACCAAAAACGCTACTTAACCACTTCCAGTCTGGACGCTTTCCCCCCCTTCCAGTCCGGACGCTTTCCCCCCCTTCCAGTCCGGACACTTTCCCCCCCTTCCAGTCCGGACGCTTTCCCCCCCTTCCAGTCCGGACGCTTTCCCCCCCTTCCAGTCCAGACACTTTCCCCCCCTTCCAGTCCAGACACTTTCCCCCCCTTCCAGTCCGGACGCTTTCCCCCCCTTCCAGTCCAGACACTTTCCCCCCCTTCCAGTCCAGACACTTTCCCCCCCTTCCAGTCCGGACACTTTCCACCCCTTCCAGTCTGGACACTTTCCCCCCCTTCCAGTCCGCACACTTTCACCCCCTTCCAGTCCGGACACTTTCCCCCCCTTCCAGTCCGCACACTTTCACCCCCTTCCAGTCCGCACACTTCCCCCCCCCCGTCCAGGCCAATTTTCAGCTTTCAGCGCTATCACACTTTGAATGACAATTGCGCGGTCATGCAACACTCTACCCGTATGAATTTTTTTGCATTTTTTTTTGAGACAGATAAAACTTTATTTTGGTGGTATTTATTCACCACTGGGATGTTTATTTTTTTGCTATATAAATGAAAAAGTCAAAACATTTAGAAAAAAAGTGTTTTTCTTATAACATTTTACAAATAAATAGTCTTTCTTCATAAATCTTGGCCAAAATGTATTCAGTTATCTTTTTAGTAAAAAAAAAAAAAATAACCCAAATTAGTTTATAACCAAAAATTATAATTTAAAAAAAAAATGTTTTACATTTTAATTTTTTTTATATTATTTATGTTTTATATTTTTTTAACATACCATCACCCTAGCAGTACAGTGTCACCATGGTGACACTGTACTACTTGTGGGGGGTGATGAAGATTTTTTTTTTTTGCACTGATTGCTTTTACACCCATATAGGATGTAAAAGCAATCATTTCTCCTTCTCTCTGGCTGCATTCCTGCAGCCATTGAGAAATACTGAGAGCTGTGATTGATCACAGCTTGTCACATGGTACAAGGCTGTTGTGAATAGCCCTGTACCATGTGACCTCTGTGATCATTCACAGATTTCACACGTAGTAAGCAATGATGTCAGGAAGTGACATCTTGCTTACTACTCTTCATGTGATCACATGATCGGGACCTCACACAGAGGTCCTGTACAACGATCGGTGTTCCGCTGTGTCTTTTGCAGTGCTGCGTGCTCCCAGTGCGCACAAGCAGGGAGCGGGGAGGACATTTACAAACAGCCACCCGCTCCTGCACTGCTCGCGTCCGGCGTCTATATACATGGGCCAGACGGGAAGTGGTTAATTAATTTTTAATATTATTATTATTGTTATTATACAGTATTTATATAGCGCCAAAGGGTTTGCTCAGCGCTGTACAGTAGCAAGGGGGACAGGACATGAGACAAGATAGAAACAATACAATACACGAGGGGTTCGAGGGCCCTGCTCTTTATATTCAAAGCAAACCCCCCTTATCCATCCATGTCTCCATGCTTTATTTGGCTGAGAAATCACTTAGAAAACACCACCCTAGCGTTTCTGGCCGTGGCCATCTTAAGTAACGGACGATGTTTCATGTAGCATTTACTTCCTGGAATCCATCTGCCCTTAGCTCAGGCATACAGGCAGGAGGGTGTACTTAGCTGAGAAAACCCCTCCTGAAGACTCCTGGGATGTATGACATCATTTGCCTAGGCCAGGAAACCAGGAAGTAAGTGAAGAAAAGTAAAAAAACTGTTTAAACCAAGTAAATATAATATACAGTCAGGTCCATAAATATTGGGACATTGACACAATTCTAACATTTTTGGCTCTACACACCACCACAATGGATTTGAAATGAAACAAACAAGATGTGCTTTAACTGCAGACTGTCAGCTTTAATTTGAGGGCATTTACATCCACATCAGGTGAACAGTGTAGGAATTACAACAGTTTGCATATGTGCCTCCCACTTCTTAAGGGACTAAAAGTAATGGGACAATTGGCTTCTCAGCTGTTCCAGTGAAGTTCCACTTTAGGCCTGATAGACATGGCTCAAATTTTGGTTGATTCCTGCTAAATCAGATGAAATCCAAGCCATGGGTGGCCCTTTTGGCACTACTGGTCTGGACAAACTCAGTGAAAAAGTCGAAGTAGCAGAAAGTTGCTGCAGAACAGCAGACTGCATTTAAAAAACCATGAGCACTGTTTAGCATGGATGTAGAAATCTTTAGCTGTTTGGCTAGCCTAACTATTTTACTATTATTATTTTTTTTATTTTTTTTCCAGAGATTGTTGTCTTTCCAGATTTATTCTTCACATTGTGCTAAACCATTGTCTATCGTTACTGTTTGGACCTTGGAGGAAGCATCTAGGCCAGTGGTTCTCAACCTGCAAGGTAAAAGGGGCCTCAAATGCATCCCCTAATGTCTCCAAAGGGCAGTGTATAGCATTTATTATAAGTAATTCTACAGAAAACTGTCACAAACTGAAGACTTGCTAGAGGAAATGATTAGAGACTGTTCTACAGGAGTGGTTGGAGACTGAAGCCATGATATAGGAGACAGTCAGAGACCAGAAACGTTTCGTGAAATTACTAGACTTTACTTGACTACTATAAGGGCCCCTTTATAAATCAACGTTCCCTCCAGGGGCGGACTGACAACTCATGGGGCCCTCGGGCACTAGGGGATCATGGGGCCCCTGTGTCCTTGCCCAAACTCAAAAAAGCCTATGAAAAAGGTACCAGGGGAATCTCATGGTGCCCCCTACTGACCCCGGGCCCTCGGGCAGTGCCCGAGTTTCCAAATGGTCAGTCCGCCCCTGATTCCCTCTATGGACTACTGGGGCCAATCTTAAAACTTGAAAGGGCCGCATGTGACCCTCAAGCCACAGGTTGGTCACCAGGGGTCTAGACCCCTGAAAGCTTGTCTTGGAAATGTAACTGTTAGTGCAAATAAAAGTATAATGGACAGTATTCAGCTTGAGTCATACATTCCTTCCTCAGCTGCTCTAAAGTAGCTCTGCAACTGGATCAAACCTGACCCTGACCACCTCTGAATAGTCTATAGAGTGAAAATGGGTTTCATCAGAATTCAGAATGTTTGGTACATTTTCAGTGTTTTTGGGAAGTTTTTGGGCAAAGTTGTCCTCTTATTAAAACATATTTTTATCTGACTTAAACTTGAATAAGTTTAGCAATGCTTTTTTTTCACTCCATATTTTAGGTCAAACTATTACTGCCTGAGGACTTGCCTTGGACTCTAGCATGCACTCAACCGATTGTTTTATTTTATACTCGAATACCCTAGTCTGTTCCTTAACATTCCCTTCAGAAGAAGTCCGGAAGCGACGAAACGCGTCAGCCTGACGTAATTGCGCAAAACCAGAAGTGGTGGCACGGCCATTTTGTTGACTGTAAAACGTGGTTTTGATATCAGGAAGTTGCTGTGGCTGGTGCATGGGAATTTATGCTGAATATTCCAAGTCCCTAATGTAAGATGCTGCATTAAATGTTTTTAATACTCACTGCAATATGCTACATGGGTCTTTTCTATTTTTATGAGGACTATGGAGAATTGAAGGTGTACCCTATATACAGTGAATGAGAGCTTGGAAGTGACTGCTAAAAACATCAGAATATCCCTTAAAGCTTGATATTACTCCATGAGGGTAATTGTATGCATTCTTGCCATTTAGAGGTGGTCACGGAGCGTTCATTTATTTGTTTAATTAATTAATTAATTTATATTATTTTAAATGTGTGTATGTATGTGTAAATATATATATATATATATAATTTATTATTATTATTTTTTTTTTTTTGTGCAGTTTTTTGAGTGTACACAATTTTTCACTTTATATTAGTTTATTGGAGTGTACACAGAGTGATTTTGCATGATTCACGTGTTACTCACAGTTGAATCTATTGATGTCACTATATTATATTAATTATACAAATTTTTGCACATATATTTTTTGCACAGATATAGTATATACTCATTTGTTGAAAAGGTATATACATTTATTTGAACGTAATACACTATTTTAGTTGTATTTTTTCGAGGTATCAAGTGGCCCGGATTGTTGGAATAATAAAGTTGGACACACAGGATTGAGATATTTTGGTGGACTATAAATTAATTTTTGGACACTAATTTTTGGACATTCATTTTTGGATACTAATTTTTGGACATTCATTTTTGGACTTTAATTTAATTGGATAATTTTTGGTGTGATTGTTTTATTGAGTTGAGGTGAAGGAAAAGGCTTTATTACTGTTCCTTAACTTTGTTATTATATTGTTTGAATCATTCTTTAATGTATAGATTTATTGTTTGGAATTCTGCAGCCCACGATTGTGGGCTGTATTCCTTTTGTATGCTGTTTCTAAAATTAATAAAAAAACATTGAAATATAAAACATATTTTTAAACATTTAGTATACAGATAGGATTTTAATAAAAACATACATAGATTCATTCCACTAAGGTTGATTAAAACATTGATACAACTCAATGCAATTTAGGTGTTAAATGGGTAAGGTAGACCACAACCAGTTTTAATAACTTAAATAGTAATAGAAATGGATTTTTACGGTGCCAGGACAACACAATTGAGATATATAAAATACTGTAACAAATCTCCTATTTATCTCAGGTATATTAGAAAATCTTCCCATTCATATTTAAATTACTCAAATTAGGATGCGGTGCCCTAAATTATCCCACATATACACCCTCTGATTTTCACACCCAGTTTTATATTTTGATATGTTTCATTTTTATATAAATTAATAGGGAGAGAAATATTACGAAATTATCAATTCATTACTTTTTCAAAGCACTTATTCATATTATTATTCATTATAGGATATTATTATATATTATTCATATTACATGAGATATGGCCAAAAGATTCTTCACATCAATGAAGGTGGATTTTGGGGTGTGCTCCATACACTGTAAGAGTCAGCACAACTGATTGTCCAGTCTGTTATTCCCTTTACTAAATGTAACGGAACCGACCCAGTCTGAGCTTGGGTACTTCCGTTATAATACCGCTTCCCCGTCCGAACACAAACACCACAGCCGACCAAACAAGACTAGACGACACCAGTCTGTCTGAACATGGAACTCTTTATTTGAAACTCGAACTGGCTTTTTATACTCCGTCCCCGCTTCCTGCATAATGACACAGGGTGGGGCAATCTACACTTAGCAACAAGAGACACAAAGGTATTCAAACTTCACTCCAGCAGACAGTCCCATCAGTAGGGAGGGCTGCTGGAGACACCCCCCACTACGCTAATACACATAAACACATACATCCCATAATAGTTTGCTCCCAAGCAAGACACACAGTAAAACAATGGGATGCAGCCACATAACATGAAACAATCAACAACCCCACACCCTGCTTTTTGGCATAATCAGTCATATTTTCAATATCAATGCCAAAATGTTACCATTTCTGCCAGGGGACGCAAAGTTTTTGAGCACAGCAGTATCTCATGCCTATCAGATTCCAGTGCACAGTTCTTATGTCCAATATTGGAACTGTAGTGGCATCACTACATGTTTTTGACCTGTTCAACCTCAATTCTCATAAACTTCCATTAGTTGTAATGGGAACTCACCTGTCCAGCAGCCTCCAATCATGAGCCTGGCCTGACGTTTGGGAGGGGTGAGGGCTCCATTATCATGAATAAGTGCAGGATCATACGTGACACCATCCACATAGAGGGAGACGGTTGGGAACTCAAGGCTCAGAGCATAATGATGCCACTCTACATCGCACACCTGAAAAAAGGGGAACAAATGTCACAGGAGAACTAAGTTCAAGGGTCAAAATTAATTGAAGACAAGAGAGCACAGAAGAAGGGAAAGACAAGAAGGAAACAGAACAGCAAAGAGGAGGGGAGAGCAGAGAGGAGAAGACAGAACAGCGCAGAGGAAAGGGGGACACAGGAGAGAAGAGAGAAAAAAAAAGGAACGAAGAACAGGAAAGTAGAGAGGTTGGGGAAAGGAGATGACATCACAGAGGGAAGGATAGCAGAGCACAGAAGAAAGGAGAGGATAGAAAAGAGGACAGGGCAGGAGAGCACAAAGAAGAGGAGAAGATAGCACAGAGAAGAGGAGAGATGGGACAGGAGAGCATCAAATAGGTAATAAAGGGGCACAGAGGAAAGGAGAGGGTAGAAAAGAGAACAGGACAGGGGAGCACAAAGAAGGGGAGAGGATAGCACCAAGAAAGGGATAGAAGAGCACAGAGGAAAGAAGATAGGACAGGAGAAGAGGTGTCAAGACCCAGGTCTGAACCTGCGACCACTGCAGTGTCTGGCTGTGGTTCTTCTCACTGTGCCACCAGGGGTGCTGGACAGCTCCTTGCCTGACTCCTTGGACAAACTTACATGGTGTCTTGTTTCTCTTGAACCATTTGATCCTCCTCCAATGAACTTACTGATTTCAGTCACGTCTCTGCATTTCCTGTTTGCCAGATTATTTTGCACTCTCCAGCTGATATCGTACTTCCTTGCATACCTGCTGCTGTCTTTATCTTCGCTAGCACTTGCATGGCTTGTTCATCCGCTACGCTTCCATCTGATCCCATCCACCTACTGACCTTTGTTTACTGACTACGCATCTGCTTGATCCCAACCTGCTATATCTGCCATCAGACCCCGGCCTGATCACCTCCTGGATCATCCTGAGGGCCATGACCTGGTACTAACACACAGCAAAACCCATCTCCATCCTCAGGGACTCTGGTGAAGACTGGTTAGTGCTTAAACCCCACACCTTGGGTGAGCACGCGTCATCCGCTAGGGAATCTGCTTGTACATTTCCAGCTGACTACCTGTGAACCTCTCTACTGCTACAGCCACTGGTCTCCAAGCCTTGCCCCAGACCATGACAAGAGGACAGGACAGCACAGGGGAGAGGAGAGCAATGAGAAAAGCACAGAGGAAAGGACAGCAGAGCACAGAAGAGAGAAGAGGACAGGAGAGCACACAGGGGAGAAGAAAAGACTGGATAAAAGAGCACAGAGGAAAGGAGAAATGGAAAAGAAGAAGATGAGACAGGAGAACACAGAGCAAAGCACACAGAAGAAGACAGAAGAGCACAGAGGAAAAGGGAGGACAGGACAGGACAAAAAAGAGAAGAGGACAGGGAAGCAGGGAGGAGAGCACAGAGTAAAAAAAGGAGAGGACAACACAGAAGAGAAAACAGAAGAGCACAGAAAAAAGCATAGGACATGGGAGAACATACGAAAAGGACTGGAGAAGAGAACACAGAAGAAAGATGAGGAAGAGAGTAAATCAAGAGGACAGGACATGCGAGCACAGAAGAGAGGAGTGGACAGGAGTGGACAGGAAATCAAAGATGGGAGGAAAGAAGATCAAAGGAAAGGAAAGGAGAGTAAAGAAGAAGAAAGGACAGGAGAGCACAAAGAAGAGGAGAGGACAGGGAAGCAGAAAAAAGAGAAAAAGAGGACAGAAGAGCACAAAGGAAAGGAAAGGACAGGAGAGCACAGAGGAAAGGAGAGGACAGGGAAGCAGAAAAAAAAGAGGACAGAAGAGCACAAAGTAAAAGAAAGGACAGGATACCACAGAAGAGAAAAGTGAAGAGCAAAACCTAAAGGACAGGGGAACACAGAAGAAAGAAGAGGAAGGTAATAAAAGAAGAGGGCAGGACATGTGAGCACAGAAGAGAGGAGAGGACAGAAGATGGCTAGCAGATCACAGAGGAAAGGACAGGAGAGCACAGAGGAGAGGAGAGGAGAGCAGAGAGAAGTGGATAGACAAGCACAGAGAAAAGGAGAGGACAGGAGAGCACAGAGGGAGGAAAGGTGAGCACACAAGAAAGAAGAGGAAGGGAGTGAAGAGGACAGCACAGGACAGCACAGAAGAAAGAAGAGGAAAGGAGTGAAATGAAGAGGACAGTACAGGAGAACACAAAAGAAAGAAGAGGAAAGGAGTGAAAAAAAGAGGACAGAACAGGAGAGCATAGAAGAAAGAAGAGGTCAGGAGAGCACAGGGGAAAGGAAATGATATGAGAGAACAGAGGAAAGGAGAGGAAAGAAATTGGAAAGAAGAGGACAGGAGAGCACAGAGGAGAGCACGGAGGACAGGAGAGCACAGAGGATAGGAGAGCACAGAGGACAGGACAGCACATAAGAAAAAGGAGGATAGCTGAGCACAGAGGAGAATACAGAAGAGCACAAAAGAAAGTAGAATAAAGAAAGGAAGAAGACAGAGAGGAGAAGAGGGCAGGAGAGCACAGAGGAAAGGAGAGGGCAGGAGAGTTTCGAAGGAACAAGAGGTAAGCAAAAAACAGGAGGCAACCTGCATAGAATTACAGGAGAAAGAAAGAGGAGAAAAAAAGACATGGAAAGGAGGGCAGAAAAGAAGATTTGGCAGTATAGAAATATGGACGTAAAAGAGACAACAGGAAAGAAAAGGACTGAGCAGAGGAAAGAGATGGTGCTCTTTGCAATTTTTCCTTACTGTGTCCTTTTGGGCCCTCCCAGTATGGCTGTTCTCATGTAATTACCTGTTCTAGTTTCCAGAGGAACTTGACGGGACGGGCGCTGTCCAATAGGGACCAGTAGAGGAAGGAGATTCGGCAACCGTGAACCGCCAGAGTATAATGTGAGAAGCTGCCATCTTTTCACAGGAGAGGAGAGGAGAGGGGGGCAGAACACAAAAATGCAGGATGTGAAAAAAAAGCAACAAAATACTTCTGTACAGAGCACTGCGTTAGTTGCTGGAACCAGAAGGTTCAAACCTAGATCCCATCCACTAGACCACACCACCTACACTGCATTGGTTTCATATACTGTATACAATATAACAGCTAGGGGAAATGATCTGAGTTATTCAAATCAGCCAATCAGCTTCCAGCTTTCTCCAATTCACACTACACTTCCCCCTTAAGAACAATGTATAGTAGGGTTGTACATGTTTTCCTTCATATATCTATTTATTAGTGTAAGGACTACAAATATAATATTTTTCTAAGTACATTAATCATTTTATACAAGCACAATATAGTATTTTTTTAGCCAGTAGGTGGAGCTCTATACTCCTTTTCATGTGTTTAGCCATTCTGAAACAAAAGCCCACTGTTTACAGACTACAATAGTTCAAGCTCAAATTTAAACACACAAGGGAAAGATAACAGTAGAACATCACTTATCAGATGGCTCTGTCCATTTAATAAATGTTTACAAAGACGTTATATGTGAATTTAAAAATATAAAAACGTGCTTTTTATTACTAACCCGTTGACTTCTTTACCTAACTTGTGTGCTGTATTGAACGATTTTGCCAAAGTGTCAGGTCTCACCGTTAATTTTACCAAATCTGTGATCATGCCTGTTAATGTTCCTGACTCCCTAAGTGCATCTCTCCGTAGTTCTTTCCCATTTCGCTGGGTCAAGGACAGGATATCCTATCTGGGGATTAACCTCACTCCCAGATACTCGGATATATTTGCGGCTAATTATCCACCATGTGTATCGCGTCTCTCTACTCTACTGAAGATCTGGCATGGTTATCATATCTCCTTTCTGGGTAGAGTCACGGCGGTTAAAATGAATATTTTGCCCAAATTGCTTTATCTTTTTAGAGCACTTCCAGTTCCGGTCTCAAAAACCTTTTTGGATCATTTTCAGCGGACTATTAATAATTTTATTTGGGGAAATAAGCATCCACGTTTTGCCTCATCCATTTTGTATCGCTCACAACGGTCGGGAGGTCTCGGTCTTCCTAACTTTTGGCTATATTACCTCTCGGCTCGTTTTGCGCAATTGTCACAATGGGCTACTATTAACTCTCAAATCCCGTGGATCAAGTTTGAGTCTCAGTCGATACGCCCTTTTTATTTACCGGGAATTTTATGGTCTAACATCTCCCCCCGATCGACTGTTTTTCATAACTCCATAGTGGCTCACTCACTGACGCTTTGGTCCAAACACAAATCTAAATTGGGTTTAGTCTCTTCTATTCCCCCAGGTGTGTCATTTTTTGGTGATCCTACTTTTGTTGTAGCCTTTTCTTCCCCTCATATGTTTCGTTGGTGGTATGATCGATCTTTTATCAGATTGTCTGATTTCCAAAGAGGAGGATCTTATATTACTTTTGATATGCTGCGCGTGTTGTTTGATGTTCCTCTTCGCGAGTACCTTCGATATAGACAGATTAGGCACTTTTTTAAAGCGCACTTTGGCCTTGCCCCATCCTCTCCGATTTCCTTTTTTGAACGTGTCAGCCGTGACTCTCCCAGGGGTAGGGGTCTTATCTCAAATCTTTATCACCAATTTTTGATCTGTCTTTTTCATGCTCCCCCTTTGTACAGACGAAAATGGGAGGAGGATTGTGGCGTCACTTTTTCGGATGAGGATTGGGATTCCATGGTGGATAATATATGCAAGAGCTCTAGGTCTCTTTCGGTTCGTGAGACGGCCCTTAAAGTTCTAACCAGATGGTATTATACCCCGTCAAGACTACATGTACTGTTTCCACAAACGTCCCCTCTATGTTTTCGGGGCTGTGACTGCACGGGTACTTTAGTTCATATATTTTGGGATTGCCCGACCATATCTTTGATCTGGCGTAGGATTTCTGAGGTCGCTACCTTATTGTCGGGCGCCCCGATACGATTGTCCATGCAGACCTGTTTGTTGGGGGCCCATATCCCAGGGGTCTCTGACGCCAATCTGAGATTGATACACACATTATGTATTGCCACTTTATGGTCTATTGCCCTACATTGGAGGTCCAATGTTGTTCCCTTAGACTCCGTTTTACACAGAATTGACACTGTAATGCTTATGGAACGCATTCATTATACCCTACTGGATAAGCTGCACTTATACGATAAAAAATGGGAGTCATGGAGAGATTGCAGACACTTATTACATGCTTAATAACATCCCCAGTAAAAGTTGGCTGGCATGTACTATTGACAGGTGTATCACCTAACCTATTTTGTCGTTTACGTACTTCATGCACTTGTAACTTCCTCTTTTTTTTTTTTCTTATCTTCTTTGTTATGTTAATATACCTTTATGTATTGTACTTTTCAAAAGTGCCTTGTTTTTGCTGACAATATCACTTTTAAAGTGTGCTGTTGTTCTACTGTCTACACTTGTACAATAAAATCGTTTGTAAACAAAAAAAAAAAAATATAAAAACGTAATGTCCTTCAGGAGTCTCGGGATGTTCCCCCAGCGGAATTTTTTCGGTACCTTCAATTGCGGCACTGCCTACTTTTCCTTGAGGGCCACTTCTGCTTTCCCATATCAGAAATCTGCCTTTGAACGGCTTTGCCAGCAGCACCCGGGCGCCCCGGGCCTTATCTCCCTTCTTTATGCAGTTTTGAACAGACGCTCGTCTCACACTTCTCTTTCATATGTTGTTCAGTGGGAACGCGACCTGGGAGTGGCTGTGGATCCGGAGGACTGGAGTAGGGCCTGGTCACTCATAGCTAAATGTTCATTTAATACGACCACGCTGGAAGCAGCCTACAAGGTATTGTTCCGTTGGTACTGGGTTCCGGCTCGGTTGGCCCAGGCTAACCCTGCCTGTAGTGATCAATGTTTTCGGGGTTGTGGCCATCGTGGCGATGTACTGCATATCTGGTGGTCATGCTCGAGGTTGGTTCGTTTTTGGTCTCGTGTGTTTGGCCTCCTTTTCACTTTGTTTCATCTCTCCATACGCCGGGATGCTCGGTATGCTTTGCTTCATTGCCCCATACCGGGCCTCTTGGCTCGTCAGCAGCGGTTGGCTTCCTATTTGTTTTTATCGGCTACTAGGACAATTGCTCAGGCCTGGAAGAGTCCATTTGTACTTTTCCAGGGGGTGCGGGATCGTATGACTACTATGATGCTCAACGAACAGATGTCGAGTATATGCAACGACTCTCAACATAAATTTTTGAAAGTATGGGAGCCGTGGTTGCAATACGCCTTTCCCACGCTCCCCCCGGCCAGTGTGGGGAGGTAATGGAGTTTGTTATTGGCGCTCGTGAACCCCTGCTCTTTGGTTTTTTGGTTTTTTTTTGTTTTTGTTTTTTTTTTCCCTTTCTTCTCTGCTCTTCTTCCCTCCTTTTCTGTTTGTTTTGATATGACAGTGGACAACTGTCTTTAGTTGCGATAGTCAGAGTCTTATTGATGTTATTGTAACCTATGTGCCATTGATAGCCCCTGCGTGGGCATACGTTTTGCCTTATTGGAATTAGAGCGTTGTCTGCTCTATTATGCCTCTTTTATTGGTGCAATTGATAGCCCCTGCGTGGGTGTGTTTTGTTGCCTCTGTTTTATACTGTTTAAAATTAATAAACACCATTGAAATACAAAAAAAATAAAAATATATAAAAACGTAAAAAAAAAAATCTAATTTGCAATGACACCCCTTAGAACATCCCTTTGTTCTTACCATTTTGTACCGTGTTACACAGCAACACCTCCTCTTCCTTTCCTGCCTTCCCTCCACTTCCCCCTGCATGTTTCAGCCAAAAAGAAAGAGTCAGGTGATCCGCTGCTCCGCCCCCTGCAGGTAACCGCCCAGGAGGAACTTCCACTGACTGGGATCCATTGAACCAGTAGACTGGGCTGCTGTCCTGTGTATCCTGTATGGGCAGGCTGTGTGTCCAGTTATATAATGGGCTGGGGGGAGGGAGTAAGTCAACATCTCCGGCAGCAGCTCCTAGAAGGAAAAAAAGAAAAAAAATGATTTTGTAATAAATCACTATTACAATATGTTGAAGACTGCTGGGTAATTATCTATTACGAAATTTCACCAATGACAATCATAGGAAATAATCATATTAGGCAAAATATGGGGATTATTGTTATACAGGATTTATGGCACCAACAGCCCTTTACAATATAACGGGAGACAATACAGTTCAATACAAGAGGGATAGGAGGGCCCTGATCCTGGGAGCTTACAATCTAGGAGGGAGGGGCTACAAAAGGTAATAACTGTTGGGGATGGACTGGCTGGAAGAGTAGAAGATTTCATTATTAGCTGAGGGCAGGATAGGCTTCTCTGAAGAGATAGGTTTTCAGAGATTGCCTAAAAGTGAGCAGAGTAGGTGATAGTCTGATAAACTGGGGTAGAGAGTTCCAGAGGATGGGGGAAGCTCTGGAGAAGTCCTGGAGATGAGCATGGGAGGAGGAGACAAGGGAGCTAGAGAGCAGGAGGTCGTGTGAGGAGCGGAGTTGATGTTTGGAGACAAGATCGGTGGGGTATTTTGGGGATACTCTGTAACAGTTGGGTGAATGTTTTTGACATTTGTCCAGCAAATTTTTTTTTTTCAAATCGGTTCCCTATTGTTATCCCTTTCAGTTTCTACTGTTCTATGACTGACGTACCGCACAGCTTGCGTAATGATTTCTCGGAGTAGTTGTCCCGATCGCAGCCCTTGGCGATGTGACTGGTTTGGATCTCCACAGTAGCCTGAATGTTCCATATTGGCTCCTCGCAGGTCTCTAGGTGAATGCTGGGAAATAATGCCAGGCTGCCGGTGCCAGGTACGTACTCAATGCGTTTGTTCCAGCCTGTTGGGGAAGAGAGCAGAGCTGTCAGGTAGCTGTATGCACACGGTGGAAGTTAAGGTGCTATAGATGAAGCACGATCTCCCCAGGATGGGTGGTAGAGAGACAGTCAAAGTGCAGACAATGCCTACATAGAAAAAGTACCCAGAACCCAGACACTGTACACACATAAAGAGTATACAATGTCACAGCACACACTGTCAGAGCATGCACCACAAGAACATGAAGCGTCAGAGCACACACGGTCAGAGACCAGACACCACACACAGCATACACTGACACAGCACACACTGTCAGAGCATGCACCACAAGAACATGAAGCGTCAGAGCACACACGGTCAGAGACCAGACACCACACACAGCATACACTGACACAGCACACACTGTCAGAGCATGCACCACAAGAACATGAAGCGTCAGAGCACACACGGTCAGAGACCAGACACCACACACAGCATACACTGACACAGCACACACTGTCAGAGCATGCACCACCAGAACATGAACCGTCAGATCATACACTGTCAGACACCAGACATCACACACAGAAAGAGTATACAATGTCACAGCGCATACTGTCAGAGCATGCACCACCAGACATGAACAGTCAGAGCACACACGGTCAGAGCCCAGACACCACACACAGAGCATACACTGACATAGCACACACTGTCAGAGCATGCACCACCAGAACATGAACCGTCAGATCATACACGGTCAGAGCCCAGACACCACACACAGAAAGAGCATACAATGTCACAGCACACACTGTCAGAGCATGCACCACCAGAATATGAACCGTCAGAGCATACACTGTCAGAGCCCAGACACCACACACAGAAAGAGCATACAATGTCACAGCACACACTGTCAGAGCATGCACCACCAGACATGAACAGTCAGAGCACACACGGTCAGAGCCCAGACACCACACACAGAGCATACAATGTCACAGCACACACTGTCAGAGCATGCACCACCAGACATGAACAGTCAGAGCACACACGGTCAGAGCCCAGACACCACACACAGAGCATACAATGTCACAGCACACACTGTCAGAGCATGCACCACCAGACATGAACAGTCAGAGCACACACGGTCAGAGACCAGATAACACACACAGAAAGAGCATACACTGACACAGCACACACTGTCAGAGCATGCACCACCAGACATGAACAGTCAGAGCATACACTGTCAGAGACCAGATAACACACACAGAAAGCGCATACACTGACACAGCACACACTGTCAGAGCATGCACCACCAGACATGAACAGTCAGAGCACACACGGTCAGAGCCCAGATACTATGCATACACTGTCAGAGCACACACAGTCAGAACACGCACTGTCAGATACCAGACACCACACACAGAAAGAGCATACACTGACACAGCACACACCGTCAGAACACGCACTGTCAGAGCCCAGACACTGCACACGCATAAAGCATCATCAGAGCATGCGCTGTCAGAACATTGTTAAGTCCATGTTTCCAAAGCCCCACTAAAAATTAGTGCTTACACTGAAACATCACAAATACCACCTAAACCACACTACTAACTGTGCTTAAAGTGCATCTAAACCCAAAAAAAAAAATGTAACATATAGCAGCTTACCAGTCCTTAGATTGGTGACTGCATTAGTTTTCCTCCTATATTTTGACCTGGTGATCCTGCCAGTAACACACTTCCTGTCCTAGGGTGACAACACTCTCTCACTGTACTGAATTGAGGAGCAGCGTTGTCACTTAGCGACAAGACTACAGAACATCTTCCCCTCTCCTCTTTGCCATTTCATAGGGGTGGGGGGTCCTGTAGTCCACAGATATGGACAGGTGGGCAGGTCTGAAGTACATTGTAAGGGGTTACATACGTTTAAAAAAATGCAACATTCCAAATTGGCTGAATAAAGTGGTTTAAAATGTCAGACATGAAATGTGAACAAAGCATATCCCTCTATTGTGTGTACTTGTCTGAATCCAGAGCACTAAATGTCATTTCTGTCTGCTGCCTCCTTCCTCTGCTCTCTGCATGTGTCACTTCTGACAGGTTTTCCTGACACCAAAAGAAAAACAGTGACAGGGGGAGGGAGCTCCAGCACACAACCTGTGACTGACAGCCTCAGCTCTTTTCCTGGGTACCCTGTGAAGGGGGTTATTTCCCTTCCTTCCAATCAGCTATCAGAGCTCTCCTCACTGAACTCTGCAGAGTGTGACTTCAGCTCTCTGTCCCCTGTTTTCTGACAGGTCAGACAAGCTTTATAAATTCCGGAATTTGAACAGATGTAGAGAAGAGCAGAATGCAGATAAATGGGTACAACTTATGTAGGAGGATTTGTTTCAACTCTGCGTATCATCTGAGGCCAGTCACTTCACTGGGTATATGGAAGGGATTACAACCACTTTAACCGCTTCTGCTACGCCCTATAGCAGAAATACTGCTACAGGGCAGCACGGGTGCGCAAAATCACGTAAATCAGTACCCGCACTGCCATTCGTGGCCTCGGCTGTCAATCACCGGGTCCCAGCTAGTGATTTATCGACGGCACCCAGTGATCGCTGAGTATCTCTGATGGGGGAGAGAACTGTGTATAAACAACACAGATCTCTCCCCTGTCAGCTCCTGCACACTGCTTTGTATGGCTCTGCATAGCATAACCATACAAAGCAGTGTGCTTCAATGAAACACACACAGTAAAACACACCCTGCACACAGTTAACCCTTTGATCGCCCAACATGTTAACTCCTTTCTGCCCAGTGCCATTAGTACAGTGTCAGTGCTTTTTATTAGCACTGATCACTGGAGATGTCAGTGACACCAAGTCAGTTCCCACCAGTGTCACAATGCCCGCCGCGGTCCCGCTATCACCACCATCACTATTAAAAAAAATTAACGCAGTGCCCTATCACAAAAAATGGTCTGGTCAGGAAGGGGGGGGGGTTAAACCTCTGGAGGGCGAGGGGTTAAGGAACAGGCAGATGTTGCTAGCTCAGTGTTTCTCAACCTTTTTTCACTCAAGGCACCCTTTAAAATGATGGACAGTCCCGAGGCACCCTTTAAAATGATGGACAGTCCCGAGGCACCCTTTAAAATGATGGACAGCCCCGAGGTATCCTTTAAAATGATAGACAGTCCCGAGGCACGCTTTAAAATGATGGACAGTCCCGAGGCACCCTTTAAAATGATGGACAGTCCCGAGGCACCCTTTAAAATGATGGACAGTCCCGAGGCACCCTTTAAAATGATGGACAGTCCCGAGGCACCCTTTAAAATGATGGACGGTCCCGAGGCACCCTTTAAAATGATGGACAGTCCCGAGGCACGCTTTAAAATGATGGACGGTCCCGAGGCACCCTTTAAAATTATGGACAGTCCTGAGGCACCCTTTAAAATACTGGACAGTCTTGAGGCACCCCATTCTAAAATGTGAAAAACTATTCTAATAGTTCTATATAACGCAGCAACATCCACACACATAGCACACCCAACATTAGAGGGGATTTATTCTTCCAAAGCAAATACACTTTTGCACACTGGTACTGACTAGTATGCCAATGTTTCTCCTCTCCCTCAGTTTTTCTCCATCACTGAGCTAATGTGACCCCAGTACTGATGGAGAGGGGCGGTGGAGGGTCACACTAGGATGCTGTGCAGGCAGCTGACATCCTCCTTATCAACTGATGATGTCATCGGTTGTCAGGACGCCAGCGGCTAGAAGGTCGTAATGGTGCACAATGAATACCTGTGGGCTTGTTCCATTCACTGGCTTGTATACAAGTTTTGGCCAATTTTTAGACATCTTGCCAAGGCACCCCTGAAGAAACCTCAAGGCACCCCTGAAGGAACCTCAAGGCACCCCTGAAGAAACCTCAAGGCACCCCCTGAGGAAACCTCAAGGCACCCCTGAAGAAACCTCAAGGCACCCCTGCGGAAACCTCAAGGCACCCCTGAAGAAACCTTAAGGCACCCCTGAGGAAACCTCAAGGCACCCCAGGATGCCTGGGCACCCTGGTTGAGAAAGGCTGTGCTAGCTAATGCTAAGAAGTCAGTTTGATGACACAAGGTCCACAGAGTTTGATGTTTGAAGGTCCACAGAGGGTGGCTCATTTTGTACATGTGGTTACCTTTCCAGCTGGGCTTGCAGATGGGCTTCACCTGGATCTCCACCTCTGCATCCTCCACGGCCCGTTTCTTGCCACAGTCATATGCCGTCACCGTGAATCTGATCAACCTGTCACCATTGGCTTGCAGAGGCTGAGTGTTCTTTATATAACCTACAGACACAATTCAAGTGACATCTGAGGTCTATGAGGACACAAACAACGGTACATTGAACCTCAACTCTAGACAAAACTTTTTTCAACGTTGTATCACGATGAAACAAACAAACATGACGATCCACAAACAAATCTCCTTTATTGGTAAGGAACACCAACACCAGCCGAAACGCGTTGGCCTCATCCATTGATTATATGCATCGTTCCTTAGCAATAAAGGAGATTTCTTTGTGGATGCTACTGAAGCACTGACTTTTCATCATGATACTTTTTAGGTTTTAAATCTGACCTCCAACCTTACCTTCAGTCTTGCACAGTTATACCGGCTCCTCTCCTGGACTGAAATGGTTTACTCTGATTTCAATGCACACTGCGAGCTGCTCACAATGTGCATCAGAAGCTGCAGCAAGTCAGATAGAACCTGCCTCCTTGCCTGGCTGGAGGATGTCCAGCATCATTAATCCTGTTCCATCCCCAGCCTGACTGTCCCCGGCCTGCCCCTTCCATTCGGGGTTCCAGTTTATGAATCATGGAGGCTCATAATCACCGGGGACAATCTGCATGCAAAGACAGCCTTCCTCCAATTCCTCCACTCATCAAACCATTCTGGTATTTGCATAACTCCTCCCAAGAGCCATCCCACTGCTCCAGTCGGGGATGAGGGCTCCATAGAGGTGCACAGAGGCACCTTGCTAGTACCAGGTTGGACCCCCTTTTGCCTTCAGAACTGCCTTAATTCTTCATGGCGTAGATTCAACAAGGTGTTGAAAACATTCCTCAGAGATTTTGGACCATATTGACATGAGTTACTGTTGCCGTTCTGAAGGCAAAAGGGGGTCCAACCAGGTACTAGCAAGGCAAAAGGGGGTACAACCCAATACTAGGAAGCACCCTGCTGACCCCACCCACCAGCTATGATCTGCCTGTATTGCATACAGAAGCATAGAGACCCATTGATGACATCATTGGATTTAAAATAAAGAATGTCATGATAAAAGAAAGAGTTTATTTTTTAGTAATTATCATGCTGATGAAGCAGGAAATGAGGAACCAGGAAAGGCAAAACACACACAGATTAAAGCAGAACTCCGGGGAAAATGTTGTGGGGTTGTGCCTGCACTGCACTAGGTAAGTGATCATTTTGTATAGGGCTCAGGGATAAGCTGTACTTACTCTGTCCTCCGATCCTCTAGAAAAGCGCGCTACCCCACATCCAGCAGTGGACTGTTCCTGCCGTCCTCATGTCAAGAGCTGGTCTATGGGCGTGATGACGTCAGGAACAGTCCATTCACAGCAGGAGAGGTGGGAACTGGTCTTGTTCTCTGAGGATCAGCGGATTAGGTAATTATATCTTCACCTTCAGAGCCCCTAGACAAGAATGAGCATTTAACCCATGCAGTGCAGGCATAGCTCCACTGCATGGGAAAATAAAATATTTTCCAGCATTTCTTCTTTAAATTTCAGCTTTAAGTCCAAGTGTTTTTTTTGCTGCACATGGAGTATTTTAAAGTTTTGTTTAACCTTTGTCTTTTACCAGCCACTTCAAGATATTCCAGGTACTGAATAAAGCCATTGAGTACAAGTGTAGATGGTGGGCTTTTAAAAAAATGCTAAAGCACATTTTGCAAACTTTTTCTTGCTGTTGAAAAGAGTGAGAAAGAGTTAAAACCTTAGCTGGGGGTCCCCATTAGGGAGATTTTCCCTCACTTCCTGTTCCTGGGACACCTGTACAAGAAATGGGGTTGTGGTCATCACTGGGACACAAAGGTAGTAACTTCTATAAAAAAATTTTACCCTCCCCTCTTTACTAAAAAATCATTTTTTCTTCTTTCTATTCCTGTAGAACAAAGAAATCATCACTTGTCTTGACATTAGATGAGAGCGAATCTCCTCAGCAGGGACACAGATGGCAATAAAAACCTGCCTTAGTTTCCAAATTTTCAACAAGGTTTGGTCTGGAGTTGGGGATTATCTTCATAAACCACTTCCATTTGTTGGTCAAGAACATTGCAGTGGCATGAATTGAATAGGAATGGACAGGCTCCTCTTCACCCATCTTTCTCAGTGAGCGAGAATAAAATCCACGCCCAGACATGATCAAAGTGATCGATGTTTGCATGAGCATACGAGTTCTAAACTCTCCGGCCACTTTATTAGGTACACCGGTTCAATTGCTTGGTAACACAAACTGCTAATCAGCCAATCACATGGCAGCAATAAAATGCATTTAGGCATCAAGATGTGGTGAAGACAACTTGCTGAAGTTCAAACCGAGCATCAGAATTGGGAAGAAAGGGGATTTAAGTGGCTTTGAACGTGGCATGGTTGTTGGTGCCAGGGGGGGTGGTCTGAGTATTTCAAAAACTGCTGATCTACTGGGATTTTAACTCACAACCATCTCTAGGGTTTACAGAGAATGGTCCAAAAAAGAGAAAATATCCAGAAATATGTTGATGTCAGAGGTCAGAGGAGAATGGGCAGACTGGTTGGAGATGATAGAAAGGCAATAGTAACTCATGTCAATATGGGCCAAAATCTCTGTGGAATGTTTCCAACACCTCGTTGCATCTACGCCATGAAGAATTAAGGCAGTTCTGAAGGCAAAAGGGGGTCCAACCCGGTACTAGCAAGGTGGACCTAATAAAGTGGCCGGTTAGTGTATATCCATCATGCCCTTGCTCTAAGCTTAGGCACCGGTCTTACGCTGGAATATCAGCTGTTCCCCATAAAACAATCAGTCCACAATGTGACAATGAGCCCACAGAGATTCACTATATGGCCAAACATTTGTGGACTCCTCACTATCCCACCTACATTAGTTTTTTTGGACAGGCCATTCTAAAACTATGGCCATTATTATGGAGTTGGTTCCCCTTTGCCGCTATAACATCCTTCACTCTTCTGGGCAAATTTTCCGTAAGATTTTGGAGGGTGTACGTGGGAATTTGTGCCAATTCATCCACAAGAACATCTGTGAGGTCAGGTACTGATGTTGGATGAGAAGACCTGGCAAACCAGTTCATCACAAAGGTGTTCAGAAGGTTTGAGGTCAGGGCTCCTTACATGCCACTCCAGTTCCTCTGCACCAAACTCAATAAACTTTATGGAGCTGGCTTTGTACACAGAGAAACAGCAATGCAGGAGCAGAAATGGGCCTTTACCAAACTGTTGGGTGTTTAATTTCAAAACTATGACCAATATTATGGAGTTGGTCTTTCTATGTGACTAGAACATCCTCCACTCTTCTGGAAAGACTTTCCACAAGATTTTGGCGTGTGTCAGTAAATTTGAAAGAACATTTGTGAAGTCAGGTTCTGAAGTTAGATGAGAAGACCTGGATTGTAATCGGAGCTCCAATTCATACCAAAGGTGTTCAGTGTGGTTGAGGTCAGGGATCTGTGCAGGACACACAAGTTCTTCCATACCAAACTCATCATGTCCTCATGGAACTGGCTTTGTACATATGGGCACAGTCATGCTGGAACAAAAACAGGCCTTTACCGAAGTGTGGAGGTTTCAATTAAAAATCATGGCCGTTACGGAGTTGGTCTTTCCATGTGGCTATACAACCTCCACTCTTCTGGGAAGACACAAGAGTTTGGAGTGTGTCTGTCTGTGAATTTGTGCCCACTTGTCCAAAAGAACATTTGTGAAGTCTGGTACTGGGGTTAGATGAGAAGACCTGGCTTGCAATTGGAGTTCCAATTTATCCCAAAGGTGTTTAGTAAGATTGAGGTCAGGGCTCTGTGCAGGAAACTTGAGTTCATCTATACACAACTCATCAAACCATCTCTTTTGTGGAGCTGGCTTTGCACACAGGGCCACAGTCATGGCAGGGACAAGGGGTGGGCAAGGGGGGGGCAGCTGTCCTGGGCACTGTGACATAATGTGAGATTGGAGGGGGCACCACAAGGAGAGGGGATTTTTAATGAGCAGGGGAATTTGGTGTGTGTGTGTGGGGGGGGGGGGGGGGGTTTTAGCAGGTGGTTATAAATTGTTCTAGGAGGGGAAATTTGGAGATGTGTGCTAGGAGCAATGATTTGAGGAGATTTGTGTTGGGAGGGGGGATTGGGGAAGATGATTTGTGCTAGGAAGGGGAAAAGGAGTGTTTGTGTTATAAAAGTAATATGGGATATAGCACTATTTTTTTTTTTTTTTGGGGGGGGGGGATTTGTGCTAGTAAGGATGATTGGGAGAAATTTCTGTGTGTGTGTGTGTGGGGGGGGGGGGGGGGGGTGGATTTGTGCTAGGATGGGAAATGGGAAGCAATGCTGGGAGGATGGATTTGGAGTGGGGGGGGAGGATTTGTGCTTGGGAGGGGAGTTTGAGAACAGTAGATTTGTGGGGGAAATTTGTTCTGGGGGCATATGGGGAAAGAGAGGATGTGAGCTGGGGGGGGGGGGATAGGGGTGGTAAAGATTTGTGCTGGATGGGGGTATTTCAGCAGGAAGGTAGATTTATAATGGGAGGAGAGGGAATTTATGTTTCGGGGGTAAGCATGCAGATTAGTGCTCAATTTCTTTTTTTTTAGGGGGGGGGGGAGTTTGCTGACACATAATGCGCATACATCTCGGGGGTAGGGCATGCAATTTGATATGTTCACCCTGGGCTCTAGATGACCTCTTCCCAGCACTGGCCACAGTCATGCTGTAATAGAAATGGGTCTTCACCAAATTGTTACCACAAAGTCCAAAGTGTTTTTACATGCTGAATCCTTACTAGCACCCTTCGCTGAAGACACCTGAACTCAGTAAGGAGGGCTATCCCACGTACCTTTGGCCCTATGCAGTAGGTACAGTGAAGGAAATGCGTATTTGCTCCCTGGCTGATTTTGAATGTTTGCCCCTCACAAAGAAATGATCGGTCTAAAAATCGAATGTTCGGTGTATTGCAACACTGAGAGACCGAATAGCAACAACAAATTCAGCAGAAATGCGTCTAACAAAGGATGCACTGATTTGCATGTTCATGAGGGAAATAAGTATTTGATCCCCTTCACAAAACATGACTTAGTACTTGGTGGCCAATCCCTTGTTGGCAATCACAGAGGTCAGACGTTTCCTGGAGTTGGCCACCAGGTTTGCACACATTTCAGAAGGGATTTTGGCCCACTCCTCTTGGCAGATCCTCTCCAAGTCATTAAGGTTTGGTGGCTGATGTTTGGCAACTCGAACTTTCACTTGGTGGTCAAGTGTCTTCAAACTTTGGGCAAAATAATGTATACAGCACAGGACTACTAAAACGGAAAAGTACAATCAGTATCTGAATTGTGGGGCAGAACCCTAAAACACATCAGCAGCATTCAGTAGGGTTAGGTCAGTGTTCTGTGCAGGTCACTCAAGTTCCTCCACCTCAAACTCACCAAATCATGCCATCCTTATAAAGATGGCTTTGCTGCAAAGGGGAAAGGTCATACTGGAGCAGAAAAAGGCCTTCACCAAGGGGTTACCACAAGGTTGGAACTCCACAATTGTCTAAAATGTCTTTGTATTCTCTATCATTAACAGTTCCCTTTACTGGAAACACTTCCACCCAACACCTTGGAGGGTCATCCAATTATATTTGGCCATAGAGTATAACAACGGTTGCCACAAGAAAAAAAAATGGGGTGTAAAATCTGGATCTGCTGAGCCCTGATGAGAACATTAAATCATCTGTGCAGCAAGATAGGACAATATAACCCTGGCACAACTTACCGTCATTGTCGATGGTGAAGGGCACATTGGGGGTCAGGATCTGATAGAAGCAGACCTGACTGTACTGAGGGGAGCAGTCCTGGTCCCATGCCTGCACACGCAACACACGCTCGTACATACGCCCCTCGGTGACAGAGGCCCGGAACACCCGCTCTCCAAAGACTGGGGCAAACTCGTTGACGTCATTCACGCGGACATGTACCGTTGCTCTATAACAGACATGAAAGCGAGAGTGTGAGATTAGACGGGTAAATATATCCACGGCAGTACATCTAATTAGTAGTCAGACAGGTGTGAAACGAGAGCCATCGTACGAAAAACGATAAGATTGACGTAAAAAGGGGGTTAATACTTTCCTGGTGAAAAGGAGAAAAGCAAGAAATTATCACAGGTTTTTTTTTTCTTTAAATAAAAGTGACATTTTGAAACGTTGATATCAAGAACAGCCCTTGAAATGTCATTTCCTATTTGTGTCATCGGCTCACTGATATTCCCAGAAGTCAGATTTGTGGCACTCCTTTCAATAGGAATTTTAGTTTTGGCGAGATGTTCCCGAAGGGTGAAATACTTCTAAAGGGATGCTGACACTGCAGCTTAATGCAGGCCATAGACGGGGAGAAAAACGGCCGATTTGTCTTTCAAAAAATGAAAAATCGGTCGTTCAAGCAACCGACGTTACCAGCAATGGTAAAAAAAATTGGCCGATTTTCATCCTGTCTACAGCCGGCAAAAAGTGTCCCTGCAGAGAGCTCTGCTATTTCTTTGACAGTTCTTTGACATTTATAGGGGTTGCAACAATGTATCTATTTGTATCCATTTAGGATGCAGATGTTTTTATTCGGAAACAAATAGATACAATGTTGCAACCGCTGCAAATGTAAAGGAACTGTCAAAGAAATAGCGGAGCTCTCTGCAGGGACACTTTTTGCTGGACTGGAATTCCTCTTATTTTTCATCTTCTTCTTCTTCATCATCATCCTCTTCTTCTTCTTCATCATCATCATCCTCTTCTTCTTCTTCTTCTTCTTCTTCTTCATCATCATCTTCTTCTTCATCATCCTCTTCTTCTTCTTCTTCATCATCATCCTCTTCTTCTTCTTCATCATCTTCTTCTTCTTCATCATCATCATCCTCTTCTTCATCATCCTCTTCTTCTTCTTCATCCTCTTCTTCTTCTTCATCATCATCATCATCCTCTTCTTCTTCATCATCATCATCATCATCCTCTTCTTCTTCTTCATCATCCTCTTCTTCATCATTATCATCCTCTTCTTCTTCATCATCATCATCCTCTTCTTCTTCATCATCATCCTCTTCATCATCCTCTTCTTCTTTTTCTTCTTCCTCTTCTTATTCTTCTTTTTCTTCTTTTTGTCTTCCTCTTGCAGGTCACTGCTCATGCACAGATTTTTTATCGGTAAAAAATCGGCCAATTTGCCCATCATTGCCGTGAAAATCGGCCGATCGGCAAAATCGGCAGATTTTTTTCCAACTTTACCGATAAAAAAAATCTGCCAAAATACAGAAAAACGGCCGAACAAATAGCCCACTAACGATCCGAAAATCGGCCGATTTTATTTTCGGCCGAAAAATCGGCCGATTTTCGACCCATCTATGGCCTGCATTACTCAATGGTACACAGAAAGTTCATCAGGTGATTAGAATAAAGCAGTTCCTTCCATTCAGTCTGCAAAGAATGTGATAAAATGTGGCATTTCTTCAAAGCAACAAAAGGTCGGAATCTCATACAAAGTTCGTTGAGATCCCCGCAATGTACATGGTTTACCCAGATTGTTTTTTTATTTTAATTACCCTTTAAAATAGATCCAATCAATAAAATCTCATATAATTAGGTCCATAATTTGAAAATCACAGCTGTTATTAAAAAAATATCTGGTCATCCTGCCATATAGGGCCCTGTTGAGGCACGCCCTGTTAGAGGGTGACAACGCTTTCCTCTCTTCAAGTTATGCTCCTATGTTGTCGCCAGGGGCGGACTGACAACTCATGGGGCCTCTGGGTAATAGGGGATCATGGGGCCCCTGTGTCCTCACCCACAGCCATCTCATGGGGCCCCCTACTGACCCTGGGCCCTCCTGCAGTGCCCGAGCAAACTGATGACATCCTCTCAGTCAGAGCTTTTTGTTTCAGCAGTAACGTGGGGGAATGCAGTTTCGGCACCTCCAGCATTGAATATATATAATGGCAAACAGGGACAGACTGACAACTCATGGGGCCCCCGGGCAATAGGGGATCATGTGGCCCCTGTGCCCTCACCAACACTCAAACCACACCCAAAAAAGCCAATTAAAGGTACCAGGGGCACTTCATGGGGCCCCTTACTGACCCCGGGCCCTCGGGCAGTGCCCGAGTGGCCAAATGGTCAGTCCGCCCCTGGTTGTCGCTATTTCAGGCAGGCTTTCGATGGATGCGACAATATGGAGACATTCTTCAGTGTTGTCACCATCAGCAAACCCGTGCTGAGAAATGCCTTGCATTCCTCATTGGAGTGCATGCAGACAGGAATTGGCTGTAAAAACCCACATGAAAGAAAAATATATTTGAAATATATTTTCAAAATATTCTTCCCAAATATATTGCCATATAGTTGAAATGCTACAATTTTGGCCATATTCAATATATTTCAAAATATATTTCAATAAATATATATGTATATACTGATTGCTGAAATGCGTTTTTTTTTTACAAAATATATGACAAATATTTTTAAAAATACATTTCAATATATATATAATGTCTTTAAAAATACAAATCTACATTTTTAGAATGCATTTACAAATCTATGCAAAAAATATATGTTAAAATTACTTTTTTGCATGTTAAAAAAAAAATCTGAACAATATATTTAAAAAATATATGTTTTTTAAAAAATATTTTTTTGTATTTCATTGGTTTTTATTAATTTTTAAACAGTTTAACACAGGAGCAACAAATCTTGCCCACTTTTAACATATATTTGAAAACAAATATATGTTAAAATGACTTTTTTTATCTAAAAAAAAAAATCTGGATATATTTAAAAAATATGTTTTTAAAAAAATATTTTTTGTATTTCAGTGGTTTTTATTAATTTTTAAACAGTTTAACACAGGAGCAACAAATCGTGCCCAAGCAGGGGCTATCAATTGTACATAAAATTTTGAAAAAACAATGCTCTAACACCAACAGAGCAAAAGGTGCGCCCACACAGGGGCTATCCATGGCACTTAAATGACAAAAATATATATTTTTTAAATATATCTTTCAGATTTTTTTTAATATATAAAAAAGTCATTTTAACATATATTTTTACATATATTTGTAAATGCATTCCAAAAGTGTAGATTTGTATTTTTAAAGACATACAGTATATTTGAAAATGTATTTTTAAAAATATTTTTCATATATTTTGTAATAAAAATGCATTTCAACATGCAGTATATATATATATTTATTTATTGAAATACTGAAATATATTTTTAAATATATTGAATATGGGCAAATTTGTAGCATTTCAAATATATGGCAATGTATTTGGGAAGAATATTTTTAAAATATATTTTTCTTCCATATGGGAAGGCTGTGGAAGATTGGCATGAAATGATGTAAAATGAAGAATAGAATAGAATAGAATAGAATAGAATGAATAGATAAAATACAAGTGAAAACAAGCATTCTAATTAAAAAAATTGCAACTGTTTATAGCTGAACCCTGAGCACAAAATCATTAATTTAAATATATTCCTCAATAGCCACAAATGATATAAACCCATTTTGTGTGCTCCACACACCTTTGCAAACCCAGAAATAACCAGTAGCCGTGACCTCATCACTGTGCAGAGGGCAGAGCTGTGGGAGGGGCCTGGGCCCACCTACTACAAGAAACTACAGGAAGGGGCGGAGACAAGACCAGTCACCCTGAGCAAGGAGAGAGAGCAGCAGTGAGTGGTCTGTTTAAAGAAGTCTCACGCTGGATTACTGCACAGATCTAGAAGAAATACATGAAGCTCTCCGAGATTCAAGGAGGAACACACATGACAAATGGATTTATTAAATATTGACTTATCCCAGAGTTCAGTTTTAAAACATACAGCTCTATACCAACTGAAATGACAAGTTAAAAAGGTAACAAGGTCCTAAAGCTTGGTAGGCGAAGAAGACAACATGGATATTTGACTAACTTGTGGGACTTCTTGCTGTTTGCTCCATCAGGACCTTCTCCGCAGTCATGAGCCTGGATAGTGAAGGTGTGCTCTCGTTGTGCCTCACAGTCAACGGGGCCCTTGGCACGGATCAGACCTTCCCCTGTTGTTCGGTCAAGAACGACAGCTTCAAAGGGAGTTCCAGCTCCATGAATCCGGAATCCGCAGATTTCACCTATGACACGGGAAGAGTGGGAATGACGACACAAATTGTGACTATAGAGGGACAGGTCCCTGATACAGTGGTGTCATAGTACCTTATATATGTTCATCATAAATCTCATTGGACAACAAGACCAGTGTCACTGCATCAATGTACTCAATTGTTAAAGGACTGCCTTGGTCAAGAAAAGAAAACTCAGTTTTGGGTGCCATTGACAGGGTGACCCTCTGTTGAAGCCTTTTGTTAACCTTTTTACCCCATATTGCCCTTTGAATGATTTTGAGATCTCAGGAAACCCCTGGTAAGATTAGTCTATTGGGGGTCATTGGGAAAATGTCTTTTTCATTGGTTGGTATACGTGGGATGAATGCCCACCTTACAGGGGTAGCAGAATGACACCCTTGCAGTCATGACGCTGGCTCTGTCAAGTGATGTTGGACCTGGATCTATGCAGGCACCATCAGATGGGAGTTTAGTTAGTCACAGCTCAAGGAACTCCTAGACAACCCTTGAGGAACTGTAGGGTTCCACGGAACCGTGATGAAAATGGTCCTGTTATGTGAGACTATGGACTGCATTTTACAACTTTGGCTAGCAGCCAAAATCTAATGTTCCTCTAGACCAGAGGTCTCCAACTTTCTACACAAAGAGCCAGTTTACTACTCAGGAAACCCCTGGTAAGATTAGTCTATTGGAGGTCATTGGGAAAATGTCTTTTACATTGGTTGGGATAAGTGGGATGAATGCCCACCTTACAGGGGTAGCAGAATGACACCCTTGCAGTCATGACACTGGCTTTGCCAAGTGATGTTGGACCTGGATCTATGCAGGCACCATCAGATGGGAGTTCAGTTAGTCACAGCTCAAGGAACTCCTAGACAACCCTTGAGGAACTGTAGGGTTCCACAGAACCATGATGAAAATGGTCCTGTTATGTGAGACTATGGACTGCATTTTACAACTTTGGCTAGCAGCCAAAATCTGCTGTTCCTCTAGACCAGAGGTCTCCAAACTTTCTACACAAAGAGCCAGTTTACTACAGTTGCCCTTCAGACTTTGGGGGGGGCGGGTTGTGGTCCAGTGGGGAAAAAGCAGAGCCCCATCTTTGATGTCAATGGGAGGACTTGTGTCCCATTGTTGGTGTCATTAGGAAGAATTGCACCCCATTGTTGGAGTCATTGGGAGGAATTGTGCCCCGTTATTGGTGTCTTTGGGAGGAATTGTGCCCCACCATTGGTATCAATGGGCACCCTTTGTTGGTGTCATTGGGAGAAATTGTGCCCAGTCATTGGCATCATTTGGAGGAAATGCACCCCATCATTGGTATTTTTGGGCCCCATTGTTGGTGTCATTGGGAGAAAATGTGCCAAGTCGTTGGCATCATTTGGAGGAATTGCACCCCATCATTTGTATCTTTGGGCCCCATTGTTGGTGTCATTGGGAGAAATTGTGCCCATCGTTGGCATCATTTGGAGGCATTGCACCCCATCATTGGAATCTTTGGGCCCCATTATTGGTGTCATTGGGAGCAATTGCTCCCCGTCATTGGCATCATTTGGAGGAAATGCACCCCATCATTGGTATCTTTGGGCCCCATTGTTGGCATAATTGGGCGAAATTGTGCCCCATCATTGCCATCATTGGGAGGAATTGTGTCCTATCATTGGTGTCAGTGGGGGGAATTAGGGCCCATTTTTGGTATCAATGGATGCAATAGTGCCCCGAGGGCCAGATAAAAGCAAGAAAAGGGCCACGTCTGACTCCGGGGTCACAGTTTGGAGACCACTGCTCTAGACTGTCCTCACTAAACATATATCCGTATTGAGAAACCTCAAATATAGTTAAAGCCACTCTGTCTTTGGTTTAAATAGAATTAACAAAACGTTATTGCAAATCCAAAGATTATGGAGCCCACTGAGGCACCTATACACATGGCTTCCTTGCTATATTCTCTATGTCTTTCATGCATTTCAATGCTACCTGTGTATACAAAGAGATTTAAATCTGGAACGTTCCTTACAAAATTCCCCAGAAGAGTGGGACGAATCTTTCCTATTGAAACATAAAGCCTCAATTTCTGGCAGAATCCAAGAAAGCAATTTTAAAATACTCCTCCAATCGTATTTCACACCCTCTAAGTTGCATGCGATCCATCCTACTAATTCTGATGTTTGATGGTTCTGTCATCCAACCAATTCACAGAAAGAACATTGGAGAACAGGAGAAAGTACAGAGAAGGGCAACCAAACTGATAAGAGGCATGGAGGAGATCAGCTATGAGGAAAGATTAGAGGAACTTAATTTATTCTCTCTTGAGAAGAGGAAATTAAGGGGGGATATGATCTCCATGTATAATACATAAGGGGGGATATGATCTCCATGTATAATACATAAGGGGGGATATGATCTCCATGTATAATACATAAGGGGGGATATGATCTCCATGTATAATACATAAGGGGGATATGATCTCCATGTATAATACATAAGGGGGGGGATATGATCTTCATGTATAATACATAAGGAGGGATATGATCACCATGTATAATACATAAGGGGGATATGATCTTTACGTCTGGAGGAAAAGAAATGTAATCTCCAAACACGGAAAGGTTTCTTCACAGTAAGAGCTGAGTAAATGTGGAATAGACTCCCTCAAGAGTTGGTTGTGGCCAGCTCAGTGGATTGCTGTAGGAAAGTCCTGGATTCTTTCTTGGATACACAGAATATAACTGGATATAACATTTATAGGGAAAGTTGATCCAGGGAATACCCAATTGCTTCTCGGGGGATTCAGGCAGGAGCAAATTGGATCGTGCTTTGCTGGGTTTTTTTCCTTCCTCTGGATCAACTGTCTTTTTTCAGCCAGATTAACTATGTAACTATGTATTGGTTCATTATTGCACATATCATGGGGATGTCATCCTATTCTGGTATAAAGCTGGACCTTTATAAATACGTTTATCTTGATGACATCCCAAACTCTCCAAAAGTGTTGTTGCTAATGCAAATTCTTGATTCTATTACTGATGCTGAAGATATGATTTCGAGATTTTTGCTGTTTTTACCCAGACAGACCATCCCCAGACACTGGAAATGCACAAAGATTCACTCATTCGCAGGGTGCATTGACTTCTTTAACGACATAATGCATATGGAACATCTGGTGGCTTCAGACAGAGAAGCCACCAATACATGTCAAAACATGTGTGGCTAAATTGTCTATACAGAATCTCAACAATTTAAGGGTTTCCTCATCCCTATCTAGATCTACAGAAAACAACTGATGTATCAGATGCCTGTTCCCTCGTTGGTTGCTGTGGTTTCTTTCCATGGCCCCTAGGTTTCTACTGTGATGACACAGGAGGCCGGTGAATGGAACCAAGCCTAAAACAGCTGTACGCAGTTTGGAATAAATGGTCTATAATATTAGGCTGCATTTGCTTTCTACACCAATGGTTCTGGATGCACAACTGGCCCGGGGGCATAAAAGGATAAATTGCATGGATATTCCCATTATCCTAAAGAGAGGAAAGTTCGGGATCTGTGGTGGAAATGAGACATTTAAATAACATCTGTTTTAAGAAGGCTCTTCTGTGCTTTCAAGTCTAGTGCTTACCCACGAAGGGGCCACTGAGAATGTACTCATGTCTCCCACAACACTACAGAGGCTACCAGTCTGAAGCACTGTTCTACTGTACGCACACTGACCACTAAGGCTCAGTCTAGGAGATATCTTTTTAGTATTTACTGCTGAAGAACATTAACAAGAGGGGTTTAGGGTCGCAGGATACTCCAAAGCTTTAGTAGCAATCAATGGGAGGACAAAAATCTTTCAAGAACAGGCACACACTACAGTTCCAAATCAGGTCTTACTCACAATGTCCAAGGAGCTGGACATAAGGGGGGATATGATCTCCATGTATAATACATAAGGGGGATATGATCTCCACGTATAATACATAAGGGGGGATATGATCTCCATGTATAATACATAAGGGGGGATATGATCTCCATGTATAATACATAAGGGGGATATGATCTCCATGTATAATACATAAGGGGGATATGATCTCCATGTATAATACATAAGGGGGGATATGATCTCCATGTATAATACATAAGGGGGGATATGATCTCCATGTATAATACATAAGGGGGGATATGATCTCCATGTATAATACAAAAGGGGGATATGATCACCATGTATAATACATAAGGGGGATATGATCTCCATGTATAATACATAAGGGGGGATATGATCTCCATGTATAATACATAAGGGGGGTATGATCTCCATGTATAATACATAAGGGGGATATGATCTCCATGTATAATACATAAGGGGGGGTATGATCTCCGTGTATAATACATAAGGGGGGATATGATCTCCATGTATAATACATAAGGGGGGATATGATCTCCATGTATAATACATAAGGGGGGGATATGATCTCCATGTATAATACATAAGGGGGGATATGATCTCCATGTATAATACATAAGGGGGGATATGATCTCCATGTATAATACATAAGGGGGGATATGATCACCATGTATAATACATAAGGGGGGATATGATCTCCATGTATAATACATAAGGGGGGATATGATCTCCATGTATAATACATAAGGGGGGATATGATCTCCATGTATAATACATAAGGGGGGATATGATCTCCATGTATAATACATAAGGGGGATATGATCTCCATGTATAATACATAAGGGGGATATGATCTCCATGTATAATACATAAGGGGGGATATGATCTCCATGTATAATACATAAGGGGGGATATGATCTCCATGTATAATACATAAGGGGGGGATATGATCTCCATGTATATTACATAAGGGGGGATATGGTCTCCATGTATAATACATAAGGGGGGATATGATCACCATGTATAATACATAAGGGGGGATATGATCTCCATGTATAATACATAAGGGGGGATATGATCTCCATGTATAATACATTAGGGGGGATATGATCATCATGTATAATACATAAGGGGGATATGATCACCATGTATAATACATAAGGGGGGGATATGATCTTCATGTATAATACATAAGGGGGGATATGATCTCCATGTATAATACATAAGGGGGGATATGATCTCCATGTATAATACATAAGGGGGGATATGATCACCATATATAATACATAAGGGGGGTATGATCTCCATGTATAATACATAAGGAGGGATGTGATCTCCATGTATAATACATAAGGGGGGATATGATCTCCATGTATAATACATAAGGGGGGGATATGATCTCCATGTATAATACTGTACATAAGGGGGGATATGATCACCATATATAATACATAAGGGGGGATATGATCTCCATGTATAATACATAAGGGGGGATATGATCTCCATGTATAATACATAAGGGGGGATATGATCTCCATGTATAATACATAAGGGGGGATATGATCTCCATGTATAATACATAAGGGGGGGATATGATCTCCATGTATAATACATAAGGGGGGATATGATCTCCATGTATAATACATAAGGGGGGATATGATCTCCATGTATAATACATAAGGGGGGATATGATCTCCATGTATAATACATAAGGGGGGATATGATCTCCATGTATAATACATAAGGGGGATATGATCTCCATGTATAATACATAAGGGGGATATGATCTCCATGTATAATACATAAGGGGGGATATGATCTCCATGTATAATACATAAGGGGGATATGATCACCATATATAATACATAAGGGGGGGGATATGATCTTCATGTATAATACATAAGGAGGGATATGATCACCATGTATAATACATAAGGGGGATATGATCTCCATGTATAATACATAAGGGGGGGGATATGATCTCCATGTATAATACATAAGGGGGGGATATGATCTCCATGTATAATACATAAGGAGGGATATGATCACCATGTATAATACATAAGGGGGATATGATCTTTACGTCTGGAGGAAAAGAAATGTAATCTCCAAACACGGAAAGGTTTCTTCACAGTAAGAGCTGAGAAAATGTGGAATAGACTCCCTCAAGAGTTGGTTGTGGCCAGCTCAGTGGATTGCTGTAGGAAAGTCCTGGATTCTTTCTTGGATACACAGAATATAACTGGATATAACATTTATAGGGAAAGTTGATCCAGGGAATACCCAATTGCTTCTCGGGGGATTCAGGCAGGAGCAAATTGGATCGTGCTTTGCTGGGTTTTTTTCCTTCCTCTGGATCAACTGTCTTTTTTCAGCCAGATTAACTATGTAACTATGTATTGGTTCATTATTGCACATATCATGGGGATGTCATCCTATTCTGGTATAAAGCTGGACCTTTATAAATACGTTTATCTTGATGACATCCCAAACTCTCCAAAAGTGTTGTTGCTAATGCAAATTCTTGATTCTATTACTGATGCTGAAGATATGATTTCGAGATTTTTGCTGTTTTTACCCAGACAGACCATCCCCAGACACTGGAAATGCACAAAGATTCACTCATTCGCAGGGTGCATTGACTTCTTTAACGACATAATGCATATGGAACATCTGGTGGCTACAGACAGAGAAGCCACCAATACATGTCAAAACATGTGTGGCTAAATTGTCTATACAGAATCTCAACAATTTAAGGGTTTCCTCATCCCTATCTAGATCTACAGAAAACAACTGATGTATCAGATGCCTGTTCCCTCGTTGGTTGCTGTGGTTTCTTTCCATGGCCCCTAGGTTTCTACTGTGATGACACAGGAGGCCGGTGAATGGAACCAAGCCTAAAACAGCTGTACGCAGATTGGAATCAATGGTCTATAATATTAGGCTGCATTTGCTTTCTACACCAATGGTTCTGGATGCACAACTGGCCCGGGGGCATAAAAGGATAAATTGCATGGATATTCCCATTATCCTAAAGAGAGGAAAGTTCGGGATCTGTGGTGGAAATGAGACATTTAAATAACATCTGTTTTAAGAAGGCTCTTCTGTGCTTTCAAGTCTAGTGCTTACCCACGAAGGGGCCACTGAGAATGTACTCATGTCTCCCACAACACTACAGAGGCTACCAGTCTGAAGCACTGTTCTACTGTACGCACACTGACCACTAAGGCTCAGTCTAGGAGATATCTTTTTAGTATTTACTGCTGAAGAACATTAACAAGAGGGGTTTAGGGTCGCAGGATACTCCAAAGCTTTAGTAGCAATCAATGGGAGGACAAACTTCTTAGTAGAAAAAAAAAATCTTTCAAGAACAGGCACACACTACAGTTCCAAATCAGGTCTTACTCACAATGTCCAAGGAGCTGTCTGCCACCCAGCCTCCAAAGGTGATGGAGATAAAAGATCCTTCTCCAGACCAGAAGTCCAAAAAGTCCACTATCAACCTCCTTCAGGCCCTCAGCCCAGCTCATGCTAAGGCCCAGACTAAAATCTATTGTCTCAGTAGCTCTTCTCCTGGAGGAGAACTGGAACCCTCCTTGGAGATGAAAGAACACTCTTCTCAGGCCAACCAAACATTTATCACCACCCCAGCCACCTTCTGGATTCCTCCTTCCAGGGGTTGGCTGGAGCATGATAAATAATAATGCTGGCTATTGGAATCTCTCAATTCTATATTTTGGAAGCTTCCCCCAAAAGCATGCGAGATAAATCAAACGTCCAGCTCAGGAAACCCTGAACAGACAAAAACACCCAATTGCTGCAACACTGATTACAGCGGAGCCAAAAACTAAATTTAACCTAACTAAAGGAGGGCACTACATCAAGATGACTACAGGCAAATGACAGTGATCACCAGCCAATGTGTTTGTCTCCTAGACCCTTCCCTGTAACTATGGTTGTTGACACCAACCTGGTTACAAAAAGTGATATGCTAAGGTCGAGCTGACTGAGTTCAGCCCAAACCCACGTGGACACTGACACATGGTAGCAGGCTACCAGCCCAATCAGGGATTTCCCTGTCCAGCAGCTGCCAGTAACAAAGAGGCAGAGATGCTGGTGACATCAATCACTGACCTAATATGGCCACATGGCCATATTTGGTCAATGACATTGTCCAAATATGTCCATGTGGCCATATTTGGATAATAACATCAGTTAGCATCCTGACCCCTTGTTACGTGTGGCTTGTGGGCAGACAATGCCCGGGCCGTGGTTGATTTACCATCGTTTGACAGCTTCCCATGGGCTTGGGCCAAACTGGGTTTAGCCTGACCTTAGCTCATCACTAGTCACAACAAGTTTACAGATTTTGTTTCCAGCTATTGCACATGCTTCTGAATGCACATACATCTTCCTTCTAACATCAGTCATACCCCCCAGAGCAGATCCAAGTACATTTGTTTTCAGTGTGTCAAGTCACGATATCAAATTGGTAGTGTTGGTCAATGAATAAGCACCAGAGCTGTCATATGTCATGCAAGGCACATGCACCCCTATGACTGGGGTTACCAGTTATTTTCTTTCACTCCAAACACATGGCTCTGTAGGAGAGCAAAGAGAGGGAATATGTGGACTGCTGGTGGGGTCATCATTAAAGTTAACCTGTTCCTTTGCCCTGGCCTAGACAGATCACAGGTTCACTTAAAAGGGATAAGTAGCCACCACCATTTTATGAGAAGGCCAGTTCTACTACTGGCATGGTGGATTCCATTTCAAGAAGCAACTTCACCTTCTGGAGGTTGGAGAGACCTTAGAAAAGTGAAATGTTCTTGTAATGCGTATCGCTTTACACCGATAATTCCTGCCAGTACCTGCGTATCTCAGTGGTGCATCCTTGTCCAAAGCAAACAGTGGTGGGTTAAGCAGCACGGTGTTGTCATTCTCCATTATGATCCCCTGGTACTGCGCTTCCATCCATGGTTTGTGCTTGTTACCTGCAGAAAGGACACAGTTTATCTGTAACAAGGGATAGACCCATCACTCAAGCATTTTACTATGCAAAAAACAGCATTTAAAGTATATCTATAAACAAAACATTTTGTTTTCACATTTCGAGGACAGTAGGCTAGGGTTTTGTTGCAAACTCTGTAGACCCAACAAGTAGTGAGAGGATGTCTTTCCAATGGGAGGGAAATTCTCTATTAGACAGTTGTTCTGGGCACAAGAATCCCTATTGGAGCTTTCCCCTCTATTGCTGTTCTGGTGGCAACTCAAAATTTTGGATTTACCCCTCACTTTCATCCCCAGTGATATTGGTGATCAGGTCAGTTAGAGAGGGAAAATCTCCCTAATGGGAATACAGACAGCTATAAAAACCCAACAGCGGCTCTAACCTCTCAGCACTGTATACAAATCTGAAAAAAACTGACTTTAGTTATGCTTTAGGCCCCACTTATTTATATCAAAACCCCACTCCCGCTGATCCAATAATGTAGCTAAACCACCGAATATCACGTGGCTTCGTTTTAGTCGGGGATCTTTCAGTGGACGTTGGGAATGTATATGGAGCGCAGAAATCAGATACTTTGGTTTAATTCTTCTTTCTTAAAGGTCAGCATCTACAAATACTGCACCTGCTAACTTTTGAAAATCAGGTACTTACCTGTGCTAGGTGTCCAGCGCTGTCTTCCTGCAGCTGTTTTTTCTTAACGCTTCAGGTCTCTGCTGCTGCCATCTTGGATACGGGAACAGGCTGTTGCTATCTGAGGAACCTCAGCTGCACAAGCCAGGTCCTTGATCTGAACCTAGGACCTCTGCTGTGTCTCGCATTAATGCTTCTTGCTGAGCCACCTGAGTTGCTGGACAGCTCCCTGTCTGGTCTGGACAATCTTGTCTTGTACCTTTGCACTCCCAGTTTGCTGGATTACTGTGCTCTTTCCAGCCAATATCTTGTGCCTTTGTGTACTTGCAGCTGTACTTATCTCCTTTACCACTCATTACAGACCTTTGGCTTGTTCCTGTACTATGCATACACTTGATTCCAACCTGCAACCACTTGTTACCAACCTTTGGCTTGTTTTTGAGTACACTCCTGCTTGAGCCCAACCTGCTATATCTGCTACTGGACCCCAGCTTGCTCACTACCTGGTGGGGAGATCCTGAGGACCACAACCTGGTACTAACACACAGGAAAACCCATCTTCACCATCAGGAGCTCTGGTGAAGACTAGTTAGTGGTTAGACCCCGCACCTCGGGTGAGCCTGTGTCATCCGCCAGGGTGACCTGGTTGTGTATTTACCCTGCTGGTCAGTGGGAGCTTCTCTACTGCTGTTGATACTGGTCTCCATGCTGGACCCCTGCAGCCTCCTGGGACAGGTGACATGTTCCAGAAGGACACTGGAGGGGGAGGAAGTAGGGTAAGGGACGCCATCCTTGCATAGGCTAGGATTGCAATGTTGGAGTGGGCACCGATAAAAATTGGTATTTGTTCCCTGCCTATCAAGGCGGGGGGGGTTGGGTTGAAATCCAATAGGACTTAACTTTTTGAGTAAAGTTCCGTTTTAAGCCACTCAATCATGTAGAAGCGTGGTCAGATGTTCTAATACAATATGACCTCCTTCAGGGTTGACTGCTTATCACAGAAGGAAACAAAATACAGTCATTAGAAGATAGCCAGTCTTTTAATGATGACCATGGGCCCTCAGGGATCTCAGTTTTGTTTAGCGGTTCTTCTGTAAACAATTGGGCATCTCATATCAGAAAAAAATTACATTAACAAACTTACCTGGCATCTACCCAATAAAAACATGGTGACCACACTGGGGATCGTCATGGACAGTTTCCAAAAAGCCTGGGCTTCCTGGATTACCCACCATATCCCCAATGATCATGATGGCTCTCTATTGACTATATGACATTACTGACTTTTAGATATCTCCTCCAGGAATTACTCCAGGAAGCTTCCCATTTCCTGAGGCTCTTTCCCCTTTAAACCCCATCCTACGCCTGACCCACCCTTTTCATTAATACTTATCAATCTTTTCTCTTTTTCTTGTCTCATGACTTATATTCTTCTATTCCTTTTTGGAATTCTTCAATGACTTGGCAGATGGGTTACCCCAACAGAGTAGGGAGGTTAATGTGTCATACGTATGGGTGGTCCAGCCATGTACTTCTGGTCTCAGCCACATCCCCCATCCTACGTATGTACTTTTTCAGGCCATCAGGTCTCTTTTTTTGGTTGTCTGCAGGTGTTCTGTTGTGGCCACTTTGGGTAGCAATGTGTCTGGTCTGTAACTGTACCGTTGACCAACGCCATGTCCATTGTTATCATTATATCCAGCCATTGCTTTGTAAATTCTAAAACTTCAATAAAAAAATGATTGAAAAATGTAATCAAGTATAATGCTGCTATTACATATATAATTATATTTCAGCATTGTAACGGAACCGGACCCCGACTGCACTTGGGTACTTCCGTTGGACTCCCACTATCCTGTCCGAACACCGACCACAGACACCACCGCAGACCATACAAGATTACACGACACCAGTCTTGAAGTAAAACCAGGAAATAGACTACTTTATTTTAACACAGATACAAGATATATACATTCAAGGGACCAACCCCCCCCCCCTCCCTGCATAATGACACAGGGCGGGGCAATCTACCTTTAGTAACAAGAGACACACCAGCACACAGTCCCATCAGGAGGGAGGGCTGCTGGAAACACCCCCCACCAAGCCAATACACAAATACATACATCCCATAATAGTTTGCTCCCAAGCAAGACACACAATAGAACAATGGGATGCAACCACATGGCATTAAACAATCCAAAAACCACACCTATCTCCTAGACATGTCTACACAATATGAGAACAGATCACCCTGTACCCCTAACAGGCACAGGGTGACTTACACATAAGAGGGATATGGGGAGCTGACACAGGGGTCTCCCCACCTCTCCAAAGTGAGCTGGGTTCCATGGGCCCCCCACCCAAAGTGACTCCCGTCACAAACATATTTATGAAAACCCAAAAAGCAAAGAAAACATACTCAATCCTGATACCATACTAGGATTTGCATGAAAGCCCACATTCCAAATTGATAGCCTTAATCCAGGAACAGGCGTATGTTTACAAGTGTTTAGCATGGTGACACTGTGCTACTTGTGTAGGGTGATGAAGATTTTTTTTTTTTTTACAGTGATTGCTTTTACACCCATAAAGGCTGTAAAAGCAATCATTTCTCCTTCTCTCTGGCTGCAATCTTGCAGCCATTGAGAAATACTGTGAAAGTTGTGATTGGTCACAGCTTGTCACATGGTACAAGGCTGTTGTGAATAGCCCTGTACCATGTGACCTCTGTGATCATTCACAGATTTCACTAGTAGTAAGCAATGATGTCAGAAGTGACATCTTGCTTACACCTATTCATGTGATCACTGACTGGCCAATCAGTGATCACATGATCGAGACCTCAGACAGAAGTCCCGTACAGCGATCGGTGTTCGCGGTGCCGCGCGCTCCCAGGGAGCGCGCACAATCCACAATGGCGGGCGCCGTTTATGAACGGCACCCCGCCCCTGGACTGCCACCCTCCGGCCGTTTATATACAGCGGCTGGATGGGAAGTGGTTAAGGAATGATATATAATGTACGAGTGATAATTGGAGATTTATCACTGACGTTTTGATGACAACACTGTGAAGTGTATGCGCCGCATGTATTCACTAAATAGGGGTGATACTCGCCAGGGGCGGACTGACAACTCATGGGGCCCCTGGGCAATAGGGGATCATGGGGCCCCTGTGTCCTTGCCCAAACTCAAAAAAGCCTATGAAAAAGGTACCAGGGGCATCTCATGGGGCCCCCTATTGAGCCCAGGCCCTCGGGCAGTGCCCGAGTTTCCAAATGGTCAGTCCGCCCCTGATACTCGCATATATTGAGAAATAAAAGTAAAAGCGCTGTTTAGACGAGCGGTCCCTTCAAATCTCGGGAAGTTCCAGCAGGAGGACGCTACAAGCGGCTCAGATCTGCATTAATCTCACTGCAAAGCCTTCAACCATCTGCCACGGCACAGCTGTGCGGCTTCCAGAGACTGGCGCCAGCATCTGCAAACTACCACAGCAAGTTAGTGTCATCTTGGCACTGTGATCGCCCGTGACGGCGGTGACCTTCAGACAGAATAGAAGGGTTTTCTCAAGTGTCTTATGGAATTACAGGATTTAGGACAAAATCGAAGAGGACAGAAGATTTTGCAGGAAGAAAAAGCGAAAGGGAAGAATGACAATTTCCTAACAGCATTAAAGTAGACCTAGGATCATATCTCTCTCTTTTTTTTTTTTCTTATAAAATTCATGGATAATAAGTATTGTGACACTTCCAGGTATGTATTACATCTAATAGAGATCACGGTACTCAGCCCTGGTAAATGGCTTCATCTGCTCTTCTCTCCAAAAGGGCGGCGCCATCGTTATTTAGGCATCATCCTGGGTCACCATTTACTTCTTGGACTGAGATGGTGGTTCAGAGATGACACAAATGTCTGACACAAACAGCGGCGGACTGACCATTTGGAAACTCAGGCACTGCCCAAGGGCCCGGGGTCAGTAGGGGGCCCCATGAGATGCCCCTGGTACCTTTTTCATAGGCTTATTTGAGTTTGGGCAATGACACAGGGGCCCCATGATCTCCTATAACCCGGGGGGCCCCATTAGTTGTCAGTCCGCCCCTGGACACAAATCAGCCCCTGCTACAGTTCTCACCTTGACTATAATGGTGCAGTCAGATCACTGGGGGAGAGGAGACTGAGGAAATGCTTCCCCCTGCCTGCAGCAGACTGATGACATCCTCTCAGCCAGGGCTTTTCTTTTCAGCAGGAACGTGGGGGAATGCAGTTTCGGCACCTCCAGCATTGAATGTATATAATGGCAAACAGGGGCAGACTGACAACTCATGGGGCCCCCGGGCAATAGGGGATCATGGGGTCCCTGTGTCCTCGCCAACACTCAAGCCACACCCAAAAAATCCTATGAAAGGTACCAGGGGCATTTCATGGGGCCCCCTACTGACCCTGGGCCCTCCTGCAGTGCCCGAGCAAACTGATGACATCCTCTCAGCCAGGGCTTTTCGTTTCAGCAGGAACGTGGGGGAATGCAGTTTCAGCACCTCCAGCATGGAATGTATATAATGGCAAACAGGGGCGGACTGACAACTCATGGGGCCCCCGGGCAATAGGGGATTATGGGGCCCCTGTGTCCTCACCAACACTCAAACCACACCCAAAAAAGCCTATGAAAGGTACCAGGGGCATCTCATGGGGCCCACTACTGACCCTGGGCTGTCGGGCAGTGCCCGAGCACCCAAATGGTCAGTCAGCCCCTAATGGCAAAGGGTGCTGGAGGGTTAATTGATCCTGGCTGTTGGGGGATCTATCATTGCTGGGGGGATCTATTGTTGAGGGAGGGGTTTGTGGCAGCCGGGGAAGGGAGGGAGTCTTAAGTTGCTGGAAGGCTCTGTTGTTGCTGGGAGGGATCTACTATTGAGGGAGCAGTCTATTGTTGCTGGCTGCTGGAGGATCTATTGATGTAACTGGCTACTTGGAGATCTATTGTTGCCAGTGGTGGCCTATTGTTCATGGGGTCAGTCTATTGTTGTTGGCGTATTTTGTTGCAAGGCATTCTTTTGTTGTTATTATTATTATTATACAGGATTTATGGCGCCAATAGTTTGCTCAGCACTTTACAATATAACGGGAGACAATACACAAACAATACAGTTCAATACAAGAGGGTTAGGAGGGCCTGATCCTTGGAGCTTACAATCTAAGAAGGAGGGGCTGGTGGTACAAATGGTAGTAACTGTGGGGGATGGACTGGTAGGAGGAATAGAAGATTCCGTTATTAGCTGAGGGCAGGATAGGCTTCCCTGAAGAGAGAGGTTTTCAGAGATCGCCTAAAAGTGAGCAGAGTAGGAGATAGTCTGATAAATTGGGGTAGAGAGTTGCAAAGGATGAGGGAGGCTCTGGAGAAGTCCTGGAGGCGAGCATGGGAGAAGGAGACAAGGGAGCTAGAGAGCAGGAGGTCTTCAAGGAGCAGAGAGGACAGTGTGGGTGACATTTGGAGACAAGATCGGTGATGTAATTTGGGGCAGAGTTATAAATGGCTTGATACGTTATTGTTAATGTTTTGAATTTTATTCATTGAGCAATGAGAAGCCAGTGGAGGGATTGGCAGAGAGGGATGGAGGACACTGAGTGGAGGCCAGTGGAGGGATTGGCAGAGAGGGATGGAGAACACTGAATGGAGGCCAGTGGAGGGATTGGCAGAGAGGGATGGAGGACACTGAGTGGAGGCCAGTGGAGGGATTAGCAGAGAGAGATGGCAGATATGGAACGGTTAGTAAGGTGGATGAGTCTTGTTGCTGGCAGGGATCTATTGTTGCTAGGGGGTCTTTTGTTGCTGGGGAGGACCTAATGCTACTTGTTGCTGGGGGGGTCTTATACTTCTGTGGTGGATCTATTGTTGTAGCATGGGTATTTTGTTGCTAGGATGAATCTATTGTTGCTGGGGATCTATTGTTGCTGGTGAGGGCTATAATGGCTGGGTGCAGGGGATCTATTTTACCACTTTTCTTGTTATCACTAACAAATTCCATACAGACTACTTACCACCACAAAATTATACTTGGTTCTGTATAGGAGGATAGGGGGCAGAACCAAGGGACAGTGCTCAGAGATGGGTAGAGGGGTGGAACCAAGGGACGGTGCTCAGAGGAGGGTAGGGGGTGGAACCAAGGGACGGTGCTCAGAGGTGGGTAGGGGGTGAAACCAAGGGACAGTGCTCAGAGGTGGAACCAAGAGACAGTGCTCAGAGGTGGGTAGGGGGTGGAACCAAGGGACGGTGCTCAGAGGTGGGTAGGGGGTGGAACCAAGGGACAGTGCTCAGAGGTGGGTAGGGGGTGAAACCAAGGGACGGTGCTCGGAGGTGAGTAGTGGGTGGAACCAAGGGACAGTACTCAGAGGTGGGTAGGGGATGGAACCAAGGGACAGTGCTTGGAGGTGGGTAGGGGGTGGAACCAAGGGACAGTGCTCGAAAGTGGGAAGGGGGTGGAACCAAAGGACAGTGCTCAGAGGTGGGTAGGGGGTGGAACCAAGGGACAGTGCTCAGAGGTGGGTAGGGGTGGAACCAAGGGACAGTGCTCAGAGGTGGGTAGGGGGTGGAACCAAGGGACGGTGCTCGGAGGTGGGTAGGGGGTGGAACCAAGGGACGGTGCTCAGAGGTGGGTAGGGGGTGGAACCATGAGACAGTGCTCGGAGGTGGGTAGGGAGTGGAACGAAGGGACAGTACTCAGAGGTGGGTAGGGGGTGGAACCAAGGGACAGTGCTCAGAGGTGGGTAGGGGGTGAAACCAAGGGACGGTGCTCAGAGGTGGGTAGTGGGTGGAACAAAGGGACAGTACTCAGAGGTGGGTAGGGGATGGAACCAAGGGACAGTGCTTGGAGGTGGGTAAGGGGTGGAACCAAGGGACAGTGCTCGGAAGTGGGAAGGGGGTGGAACCAAGGGACAGTGCTCAGAGGTGGGTAGGGGGTGGAACCAAGGGACAGTGCTCAGAGGTGGGTAGGGGGTGGAACCAAGGGACAGTGCTCAGAGGTGGGTAGGGGGTGGAACCAAGGGACAGTGCTCGGAGGTGGGTAGGGGGTGGAACCAAGGGACGGTGCTCAGAGGTGGGTAGGGGGTGGAACCATGAGACAGTGCTCGGAGGTGGGTAGGGAGTGGAACCAAGGGACAGTACTCAGAGGTGGGTAGGGGGTGGAACCAAGGGACAGTACTCAGAGGTGGGTAGGGGGTGGAACCAAGGGACAGTGCTTGGAGGTGGGTAGGGGGTGGAACCAAGGGACAGTGCTCAGAGGTGGGTAAGGGGTGGAACCAAGGGACAGTGCTCGGACGTGGGTAGGGGGTGGAACCAAGGGACGGTGCTCAGAGGTGGGATGGGGGTGGAACCATGAGACAGTGCTCGGAGGTGGGTAGGGGGTGGAACCAAGGGACAGTGCTCAAAAGTGGGTAGGGGGTGGAGACAAAGGGCGACTCAGAAGGGGAGAGTTCTTGCACCTATTCTCTGATTAAAAACAAGCCATGATCTAAGCCTAGGGCAAAATAAATGGATTGCAGTCCACGGGCTGCTCTCAAATGGAAGGAGGTGGAGATTTTTTTTCTTAAACATATATTGCTGCTGTATATAATGACATGTCAGGAATTTGTCATTAATGGTCCACATGAAGCATTTTAAATTATAATACATGCTATTAGTAGAGATTAACCTTGTAAAGCCACAACATGTGAAAATAGATTACACGGGGAACCTTGTAGGATGGAAATAATGGATGGAGCTGTCATTGGAGACCAGCTGCCTAAGGCCCCATTCACACGAGGTGTGAGCGTAGGCGGGCGATTTTTGCTCACAACTTCCAATGCAGAAGCAGAATTCGCCATTTTTGCTACATAGACTTTTAAAAGAGAGTGATTGAAAAATTCTCACAAACATGTGGTTTTCAAGCATTTTTCAGGCGCTCCTATTAACCTCCCTGGCGATATGATCATGTCAGGAATTTTGTGCTGAAAGCGGTACCATTTTTTTGCATGGAAATATGTAGTTTTTAATTGTAGGCTGTAATTTTTAGGAATAACTCACTGAAATCTGTCCGAACAAGAGTCTATTAAACATTCCGGATATGATAAAACTTGAAACACAAAATCATAAATTATAATTTAATTAATAATCATAAAAAATAATAATATAATAATAATCAATTTAATTCAATAATATAATCAAACCAAAAACACTGAAATTTGAAATACAGAGGCAAATTCGCACATCGCTGAGCAAAGTCGCAAAATCGTTTTCAGTGTCTGATGACAAATTTCCCCCACGAATCATTATCACTCAATTCTGCAAGTGGTTCTGATTTACTATCGCTGTTCTAAAACCGCTTTTGATGTAAAGGGATGCTTTTTGGCCGCCATGGACTTTTCTAAGTTTCCAGGCAGAAAGAACAGTCAAAATGCAGGCAGGGCACAGGACAAAGCAGTGGGGACAAAATGTATGTGAAATGCAGTGAAAAAGCAATGACAGCAAAAATGTCATTTTTTAAAAATTTCAAATTTCCCGCCGGTTCCGCCGCCCGAACGTTCCGACGTCACGGGGACCGGAACACGGAAGTCAGATGCCGGCATCCGCCAGAGGAGATGGACGGGGACGCTGCAGGGGACACATCGTGGGAGCGAAGGACAAGGTAAGTGCTGCAGGGACCCCCAGAGAACGCTGCATGGTAAGCCCGAGTGTAGCTCGGGGTTACCGTTCTTGGTATAGAAATTCTACCCCGAGCTACACTCGGGAAAACCGCTAAGGAGGTTAAAGTCCATGTGGCTAAAAACACACAATTCTTCCCCGGTAGTAGCCCGTCTTTTTAAACCTTGAGGCATCACAGTGTTCAGGTAAGGGAATATTGAGAGTAATGGGCTTCTTCCACTTTGTAGCCCTGCACGAAGCAAGTGACGAAACACTCAGATGTGAATGGGCCCCATACAACGAAGGATTCTTATTCTTAGCCCGGGTTCACACTGATGCGGTGCGGAATTCACAGCGTTTTCTGTGCAAATTTCGCACCGCATCAGAATCGCACCCCATTCATGCAAACTGTTGCGGGTGTGTATGTTAACTTAACAACACCCCGAAAGAGGTCTGCAAAATGCGGTGCGATGTGCAGAATCGGATCGCATAGGTGTGAATACCCATGCGATACGATTCTGGTACGGACCCAAAAAAGGGTCCTGCGCCTTTTTGGTGCAGGTGCAGTGCAATTAGAGCCATACAGTGGGGATCGAAAGTTTGGACACCCCAGCTAAAAATTTGTATTAATGTGCATAAAGAAGCCAAGGAAAGATGGAAAAATCTCCAAAAGGCATCAAATTACAGATTAGACATTCTTATAATATGTCAACAAAAGTTAGATTTTATTTCCATCATTTACACTTTCAAAATAACAGAAAACAAAAAAATGGCGTCTGCAAAAGTTTGGGCACCCTGCAGAATTTATAGCATGCACTGCCCCCTTTGCAAAGCTGAGACCTGCCAGTGTCATGGATTGTTCTCAATCATCGTCTGGGAAGACCAGGTGATGTCAATCTCAAAGGTTTTAAATGCCCAGACTCATCTGACCTCGCCCCAACAATCAGCACCATGGGTTCTTCTAAGCAGTTGTCTAGAAAACTGAAATTGAAAATAGTTGACGCTCACAAAGCTGGAGAAGGCTATAAGAAGATACCAAAGCGTTTTCAGATGTCAATATCCTCTGTTCGGAATGTCATTAAGAAATGGCAGTCATCAGGAACAGTGGAAGTTAAAGCAAGATCTGGAAGACCAAGAAAAATATCAGACAGAACAGCTCGCAGGATTGTGAGAAAAACAATTCAAAACCCACGTTTGACTGCACGATCCCTCCAGAAAGATCTGGCAGACACTGGAGTTGTGGTACACTATTCCACTATAAAGAGATACTTGTACAAATATGGTCTTCATGGAAGAGTCATCAGAAGAAAACCTCTTCTACGTCCTCACCACAAAAATGATCGTTTGAACTTTGCAAATGAACATATAGACAAGCCTGATGCATTTTGGAAACAAGTTCTGTGGACCGATGAGGTTAAAATTTAACTTTTTGGCCGGAATGAGCAAAGGAACGTTTGGAGAAGAAGGGGCACAGAATTGAATGAAAAGAACCTCTGTCCAACTGTTAAGCATGGGGTTGGATCAATCATGCTTTGGGGTTGTGTTGCAGCCAGTGGCACAGGGAACATCTCACGAGTAGAAGGAAAAATGGATTCAATAAAATTTCAGCAAATTTTGGATGGTAACTTGATGCCATCTGTGAAAAAGCTGAAGTTAAAGAGAGGATGGCTTCTACAAATGGATAATGATCCTAAACACACCTCGAAATCCACGGGGGATTACATCAAGAGGAGTAAACTGAAGGTTTTGCCATGGCCTTCACAATCTCCTGACCTCAACATAATTGAAAATCTATGGATAGACCTTAAAAGAGCAGTGCGTGACAGACAGCCCAGAAATCTCAAAGAACTGGAAGACTTTTGTAAGGAAGAATGGGCAAAGATACCTCAAACAAGAATTGAAAGACTCTTGGCTGGCTACAAAAAGCGTTTACAAGCTGTGATACTTGCCAAAGGGGGCAGTGCATGCTATAAATTCTGCAGGGTGCCCAAACTTTTGCAGACGCCATTTTTTTGTTTTCGGTTATTTTGAAAGTGTAAATGATGGAAATAAAATCTAACTTTTGTTGACATATATTATAAGAATGTCTAATCTGTAATTTGATGCCTTTTGGAGATTTTTCCATCTTTCCTTGGCTTCTTTATGCACATTAATACAAATTTTTAGCTGGGGTGCCCAAACTTTCGATCCCCACTGTACATAATGTACGGCTACAATCGCACCGCACACAAATCGCATGTGATTTGCACAAGAACGCAGTGCAGTTCCCATGTGAATCACATGTGATATAAATGTGAACCCGGGCTTAAAGTGGAAATTTAGTCCAGAAGTCCTGCTAGATCACCTCAGGCTGACCCCTTCTGCAGGTATAGCAATGGTATGGAAAACATAAAAAATAAGTGTCTGTGCTGTATAAAATCCAATACTATACTGTCTCACCTTGCTTTGCACATGCTCAGTTGCTTTCTATTCTTGGCAATTTGCCTAAAATCAGAGCCATCACAGGTCGATCAGCTGACAGCTTTAGGATGTGCTTTTGTTGAAGGGGAAGAAAGCAACAGGAATGACACAGACTGTGTGGAGGAAACATAGATTAGGGAGGGAGAAAATAAATGCAGGAGGGGTGACAGGACAAACCCTGCTGCCAGGGAGACACAAAAGAGTTTAAAGTGGTTTTAAAGGCTCAAAGTTTTTTACCTTTATGCATGCTCTGCACCCCGCAGCCCCCCCAATTCTTACCTGAGCCCCCTCCGATCCAGCAACATTCTCAACAGCCTCTGCTGTCTGGGGACTCTTCCTCCAGCTAGTGAGCCAATGAGGAGCGTGCGGGGGGGGGGCGGGGGGGGGGTTGGGGACCAAGGCTCTATGTGTCTTTTGCATGCATAGAGTATTGCCTCGGGGATGAGCATGCAGGGGCTTTCTCTGGGGACACTGCTCGAGTGGGAGGAGTCAGGAGCGCTGGCAGGGATCAGGGCTGCTCTGTGCAAAACCACTGCACAGAGCAGGTAAATATAACATGTTTGTTATTTAAAAGAAAAAAACAAAAATAAAGCTTTAGTGTCACTTTAATTTACAAGGATAATGTCTTATTTCACTGACTTTTTCTTTCTCCCTCATGGCAGCCTGTGAACTTTCTTCAATAAAAATATGCACATTTCTACCCTTAGATTGTATGTTTCGGCTCAGTTAGAGAGGAAGTCTGACAGAAGCTTTACAGTGCTGTACGGCACTGTAAAGCTTCTGTCAGACTTCCTCTCTAACTGAGCCGAAACATACAATCTAAGGCTGGAAACATGCATATTTGTATTGAAGAAAGTAACATATAGTTATAGGGTTTCCAATAAGGAAGTGACTGCTCTGGGCTTTGACAAAATGGCAGACAGAAGCAGTGCTGGAGACAATTTACAGCACTGTAACGCTTCTGTCAGACTTCCTCCCTAACTGAGCCGAAACATACAATCTAAGGCTGGAAATGTGCCGTACAGCACTGTAAAGCTTCTGTCAGACTTCCTCTCTAACTGAGCCGAAACATACAATCTAAGGCTGGAAACATGCATATTTGTATTGAAGAAAGTAACATATAGTTATAGGGTTTCCAATAAGGAAGTGACTGCTCTGGGCTTTGACAAAATGGCAGACAGAAGCAGTGCTGGAGACAATTTACAGCACTGTAATGCTTCTGTCAGACTTCTTCCCTAACTGAGCCGAAACATACAATCTAAGGCTGGAAATGTGCATATTATTATTGAAGAAAGTAACATATAGTTATAGGGTTTCCAATAAGGAAGTGACTGCTCTGGGCTTTGACAAAATGGCAGACAGAAGCAGTGCTGGAGACAATTTACAGCACTGTAAAGCTTCTGTCAGACTTCCTCCCTAACTGAGTCGAAACATACAATCTAAGACTGGAAATGTACATATTTTTATTGAAGAAAGTGACATATAGTTATAGGCAGGGGTGGACTGAGAACTCATGGGGCCCCCGGACAATAGGGGATCATGGGGCCCCTGTGTCCTTGCCCAAACTCAAAAAAACCTATGAAAATGGTACCAGGGGCATATCATGGGGCCCCCTACTGACCCCGGGCCCTCGGGCGGTGCCCGAGTTTCCAAATGGTCAGTCCGCCCCTGGTTATAGGGTTTCCAATAACAAAGTGACTGCTCTGGGCTTTGACAAAACGGCACACAGAAGCAGTGCTGGAGACAATTTACAGCACACACTAATTTTGGTAGCATGACTATTAATGTGGAACGTATGCTCTTTTTTTAAAGAACCTTAAAGTGGTTCTAAAGCCTCAATAAGGTAAAAAAACTTTAACAGAATTCCCTCCCTGCCCCCACCCCCGCCCCACCTTATACTTACCTGAGACCCATCGCGATCCAGCTCTGTTCATGAGAGCTGTGGCTCTCCTGGCTGCGTCCCTCCTCACTGGGCAGATCGGTAATAGTGAGAGACATTGGCTCCTGCTCCTGTCAATCAACTCCAGTGATGAGGGAGTAAGGGGCGGAGCCGAGTTCCACTGTCTTTGCCAATAAACACAGCAGAAGCCAGCCCACAGGAGTGCCCCCTTGGGAATCGGCTTCCGATTGGAGCACCAGGAAGAGAGGAGGAGTGCCGGCGGGGGACCCGAGAAGAGGTCTATTGCACAGAGCAGATAAGTATAGACATGTTTGTTTGTTTTTTTCCTTTACAACCACTTCAATTGTTATCAAACTGTTATGGACAAATTTCTGCTTGACGGTAGTAGTAAATTCTACCGCTATCTTTTTAAATGGCCCCTGCAGGTTTATGCCATAATTTGCTAATATGAACCGCAACATGTATGTCCACACAGATACTACGGACGCCTTAATCCAATCACCATGGAAAGGCAGATGTTACTGTCCAAGAACAGGATGGGAGGTGTGAAAATTGTGGAACCAGGGGCGGACTGACCATTTGGAAACTCGGCACTGCCCGAGGGCCCGGGGTCAGTAGGGGGCCCCATGAGATGTCCCTGTTACCTTTTTCATAGGCTTTTTTGAGTTTGGGCAAGGACACAGGGGCCCCATGATCCCCTATTGCCCGGGCGCCCCATAAGTTGTCAGTCCACCCCTGTGTGGAACTATCCTGCTCTGTTACATAACCCCATCCTTGGTGTCAGCAAGGCTTCATAGGTGTAATTCCTTCCATTTACAAGGCTGAAGGTGTGAATTGTTGTCAAATCATCTAGATAGAGATGTTAAAATGTCCAAGAAAATCCAAAAGACCCAGCACCCAAGCACAAGGGAAGTAACTTGGTATATGCAGTGCAGCTTAATGAGGAATGTAAAGACCTGTACGTTGGGCAGACAGAACAACTTCTCAACCAACATCAATGGTCCAACATAGGAGGACAAATTTTCCAGGTCAGGACTCAGCAGTTTACTACACTTTAAATAAAATTAACATTCTTTTGAGGAAAGTGAGGGCCCATTTTGGACAGAGAGGACAACTGGTTCACAAAAGATGTAAAAGAGTCCATCTACGTCAAACTGGAAGGATCATCATTGAACAGAGGTGGGGGCTTTCAACACCATCTGTCTTCCACATACTGTATAATCACGTTTTAACATCTGACGTTAACACTTACAACAATTTACACCATCAGCCATGTAAATCAAAGGATTAAAATCTGTGAAGCCATCCTGACACCAAGGATGGAACTAGAACAGGGGGGTTCCACAACTTTCACACCTCCTACCCTGTTCTTGGACAATCAACTTCTGCTTTGACAAATTTCAAGGTGATTGAATGAAGGTGTCAGTGCTACCTGTGTGGATATAAACTGGTATTTTCCTGGCACTTATTAGAAGTAAAGTGGCTTAGAGAAGCTACGAAATGTCTTCAACGTTACAGAGCAAGTCCAGTTGAAAGTGACCAGCTACCGACAGCTATTGAAGAACAATCTTGTAAAAATGTGTAGCTAAATGCTGCAATAATAATTCAAGATATGCAACAAGAAATTATACACAGTACTTTCCGTTTATACCACGAATAAATGAGAGGTTACTATATTTACAGTTGTGACCAAAATTATTCAACCCCCAATGCTGTAAAGGGGTTTAGGGACTATAGTGTACATTTGGAATTGTATTCAGAATCAAATCCTACAAGGACGTTGTAACTACCCAAATGCAACTAAAATGACATCAATTGTTTATGTAATACAGTAGTAAATGGTTCTTATGTGGTTTCTTCATTGCCACAATTATTCAACCCCTTAAAGACTACCACTCTGAAGAACAGAGGTTCATACAGGTGCTTTCCATCAGGTATTGAAAACACCTGTGGATGTCACCGAGCAGCAATCAAGCATAATAAGCACCAATTAGGCAGCTTTAAAATGACTGTGATACTCAGCTCCTTCTAGACATTTACTGGTGTGGTTACAAACATGGTGAAGGCAAGAGAATGGTCCAGGAAGACAAGAGAAGAGGTGATTTCTCTTCACAGGAAGGGCAATGGCTATAAGAAGATTGCAAAGATGTTAAACATACCAAGAGACACCTTAGGAAGCATCATTCGCAAATTCAAGGCAAAGGGCACTGTTGAAACGCTACCTGGTCGTGGCAGAAAGAAGATGCTGACTTCGACTGCTGTGCGCTACCTGAAGCGTAGAGTGGAGAGAAGTCCCCGTGTGACTGCTGAGGAACTGAGAAAAGATTTGTCAGATGTGGGTACAGAAGTTTCAGCCCAGACAATAAGACGCACACTGCGTAATGAAGGCCTCCGTGCCAGAACTCCCAGGCGTACCCCCTTGCTGTCTCCAAAGAATAAGAAGAGTCGACTGCAGTATGCCAAAAGCCATGTGGACAAACCACAAAAGTTGTGGGATAGTGTTCTGTGGACTGATGAAACAAAATTAGAACTGTTTGGGCCCATGGATCAACGCTATGTTTGGAGGAGGAAGAACAAGGCCTATGATGAAAAGAACACCTTGCCTACTGTGAAGCATGGTGGAGGGTCAATCATGCTTTGGGGCTGTTTTGCTTCTGCAGGTACAGGGAAGCTTCAGCGTGTGCAAGGTACCATGAATTCTCTTCAGTACCAGGAGATATTGGATGGAAACGTGATGCAGTCCGTCACACACCTGAGGCTTGGGAGACGTTGGACCTTTCAACAGGACAATGATCCCAAGCATACCTCCAAGTCCACTAGAGCATGGTTGCAGAGGAAAGGCTGGAACATTTTGGAGTGGCCATCGCAGTCACCAGACTTAAATCCGATTGAGAACCTCTGGTGGGACTTAAAGAAAGCAGTTGCAGTGCGCAAGCCTAAGAATGTGACTGAACTGGAGGCCTTTGCCCATGAAGAATGGGCGAAGATACCCGTAGATCGCTGCAAGACACTTGTGTCAAGCTATGCTTCACGTTTAAAAGCTGTTATAACTGTAAAAGGATGCTGTACTAAGTACTAAGATTGAATGTCACTTGGGGGTTGAATAAAACTGATAATGCTGTGAGCACAGAAAAGACATTTGTGGTTATTTCATTATAACTGTTATGTTATATTTGTCTGACCTACAAGTGCCTCTTTAATGTAAATGTAAGCAAGATGACTGAATGATCAAAAGCAATGTCAAACTGGCCAAAACACTCAATTTCAGTGGGGGTTGAATAATTTTGGTCACAACTGTAGGTGTCATAGCACACTATTCACTTCAATGGCAAGGTCCACTCATTCATGGTGCTCCCCTCTCCACCCTAAAGCACTGCATAAAAGTATCCATGGGGGGGGGAAATAGTCATGTAGCACCCTCCTACTTAAGAAAATGGTAGTCCTTTTTGGCTCCTCTGTAATCAGTCGAGCAGCGATTTCGTTGGGCTATTCTAGATCTCACAGGTTGCAGGTTTGACCCCCCCCCACCTTCTAGAAGTTTCCAGATTGTAGGGCTGAGGGAATCAAATGAGCAGCTTGGATATTTATTGAGCCTCAGCCAATCCCTGGGGAGGTGTGTCCAGTAGGTGACTGGGGTTTGAAGCAGCCAGGTCCTTGTCCTGCTGGAGAAGTTCCACAGCCTCAGGAGCTGCTGCTGCCCTTTTAGGGCAATTCTACTAGAGTTTGCTGATGGTCATTGAGGTCCCAGCTGTGGCAGATTTGGGGGAACTATTCTTAAGTATCTTTGGAACCAGCCAAGGGACTTTACCAAAGGATCTCGTCTGGAGAGCTCACTGAAGAGTGTCTGGTGGAGGTTGGAAAGTGATCAGCTGTCCTCTGGCACTGTATTAACCCCTCCCTCACACTGAAAAGTGTCCACTGGAAGTTAGGAGTGAGTAGCTATCCTGCAACCAAAGAGTGTCCAGTGAAAACTAGGAACTTCGTAGTTTTCCTGGCGTTTGATGGAAACTGGGAAGTGTTCAGATGTCCTGTGACATTGTGAGTACTGTCCTGAGCTGCTCTTTTTTGGGGTGATGCATTCCAGTGGTAGCTCTCATTGATACGGTCTCAGTTCTGGCCATTCCCCTTTCTCCCTGACAACCCCTAGACTGTTCATTGGAGCAAGAGTGAATGGAATGTTGCTTGGGTGGTTGGTGGCCTCTGCACTGTTTGAGAAAGAACCAGTTAATATTAATGGCTCCTGAGGGGGTACCCATACAGACAATATACTCACCTTTCCCTGACTTCTGCAGTTCAAGAGTGACATCCTCCTACGAACTAGATTCCTAAGAATGCTGAATCCCATGAGAAGATGCTGTGGCACAGTGCAAGAACATCTCAGAAGGTTTGGGCTTCCCAACATGCCCAAGATCTGGTCAGAAGCAAGATGACATCATCCTTGTCTAGGGCCCAGAAGGAGGAGGGGGGATATTTGACTTTGCCACTGAGGTAAAAGGTTCACTTTAACATTTTGAAAACAAGGGGACAAGCATCAAATTCTAGGAACTGTGCCTAGCAATCGAGACGTTTGACACAATGATTTGGTGGCCCATTTGGGAAGAACCCTCTCCTTTGTCTGAAGGCACTTCAAAAATAACGGTACTTAGAATGCAATCTGATGAAAAGGCTTTATTATGATTATTATTATTAAATCATGGAATAGTGTTTTCAATGGGGTATATTAAAAAGATCACCTTAGCCAGCATTGTCCAATACTGCCAGCATGGATGATTTTATATTATTTAACATCCTGCTTTCTTGTATGGATTGGGATCTCTGCTGTTGACCTCTGTAGCCGCAGGAACTGTGGAGTAAGTCATCTTTAATTTTTCCAAAAAAAGGAAAAAAAGCACTTTTTTTATCTTTGGTTTTGCTGTCCCCCAGCTCTGCCAGCCTTTTACTCTGTCCTATCTTACACAGGCAACGGACATTACCACCCCAAAGATCACTTTTCAGAGGACGCTGAGAACCTTTTGCAGGTGTTCAGGAGGTTATACTCCTAAATGTATTTATTTATTTATTACAGGTATTTATATAGCACCATCAATTTATTCAGTGCTTTCCATATATTGTACAGTCACATCAGTCCCTAAACCTCAAGGTGCTTACAATCTAAGGTCAATGACTAACATTCAAACATAAACATACTAGGACTGCAAGGCGAAACAAAAACGAGAAGAGCACCAACCTTGCGCATTACCTCAGTAACCAAAATTTATTAATTGCAAAATGATACTCACAAACAGCGAATAAAATCAGGCATGTAAGTCCTCAGAGGGACTTGTAAGATAAGGAGCCAGCGCGAGTCCTATCATGGGGGTAGACACTCAGTACAGCTGACGCGTTTCGAAGGGCATCCCTTCTTCATTAGAGCTCATCAGGGATGCCCTTTGAAACGCGTCAGTTGTACTGAGTGTCTACCCCCATGATGGGACTTGCGCTGGCTCCTTATCTTACAAGTCCCTCTGAGGACTTAAATGCCTGATTTTATTCGCTGTTTGTGAGTATCATTTTGCAATTAATAAATCTTGGTTACTGAGGTAATGCGCAAGGTTGGTGCACTTCTCGTTTTTTTTCACCTTGCAGTATTGGTTGAGCTTCCCCAGCCTTGTTTGGAGCTGCACAACTCTATATGCACTGGTGGTTGATTTTTCCGGTTCTGGTTTCATCCATCCACCACCCACCTGGGTCCTAGAGTGCAGGAGAATTTGTTTCTGGTTTATAAACATACTAGGGCCAATTTAGACATGAGCCAATTAAACTACCAGCATGTCTTTGGGAATGTGGGAGGAAACCGGAGTACCCGGAGGGAACCCACACAGACACAAAATGCCTGATTTTTTTTCTTTTTTTCAATCTCAATGAGGATTTTACATTGAAATATCACACCAAAACCACACACTTGGCACCTGTCCCACCAGTCCCAATGTTGGAATGCCTGCCAAATCCGACATACTAAGTTAAATTTGCGGTATTGCACAGCAATTTGAATGACCTGAGCGTACACCACATAAATTTGTAAGTAGGCAATTGGGAGTGGGGGGTGCGCAAAATGCAGATCAACTGTCTTTTTACTGCCCCCTTGCTGCCTGTGTGAACTCAGCCTAATGTAAAGAGAGAGAAGGAGCTCAAGAAAAAGGGAGAGCAGAATGCGAGCAGTGCTTCTCTTGTGAATTTTGAGGATGAATTGCTCCACCCAGTCTGCAGCTACAGAGGCCAGTAATGGCTGCAAGTAGATAAGTTAAGAAAAGATACGTAGACCTTGGCTTTTCTCATGTACGTTTGCTTAATTTCCTCCCACCAATGCTTATACTCTCCTTCCACTGGCTATCCTGTTGCTCTGTTCACCAATCCGAGCTTACACAGGGCTTAGGGTTCTTCCCATGCTCCCACGTGACAATTCTCAATTGGCTGCTTAGGCACCCAGCCCTCCAGGTGAGAAATGACAAATTCCCCTAAAACCAAAGAGCCATATATTTCCTTAGCTCTGATGGGTGAATGGAGCAACAAGGAGGGTGTGGCATTTAAGTGGACCTGTTCCTTTGCTCTGCATGGGTAAAATGCTGGTTCATTTTAAGTTAGGAAGTCCTGCAGCCATTAGAACAGCATGACAGGCAGTCAATAGACATTTCCAAAAAAGAGAGGTCAGCAACGGCAACCCTCATATATCCTTATCAGCATTTCTCATACGGGTCTCATTTTCTCTTTCCCCAAAACGGAGATGTTAATTATCATTTGGAAACACTGCAAATGTATTAATCTAAAAAGGTTCAAAGAATACATCTCGAGTCTCATTCGGAAGCATATTAAAAATTCCGAACGGCTGGTGACTTTAAATAGTTTTTCCGCCACAAAGCGAGCTGTGTAACCACCAGAAACGGAAGTTAATTAATCCAGTGCCTTCCAGCCAGAACTACAAAAGCTGTACTTGAAGACCCATAAACCTAAAATTAGGCATTGATATAAAAGACTTTGTATAGAAGAGCAGCAAATAATCCAGCAAGCAGTTCACAAAGAAAAGTCCAGCGGGGTCATCGCATGGAGCATTGTACAGACTGATTCATGCATTCTTTGTTGAGTTCGTTTCAAATAAATATCTCCAACGGCAGCACTATCATTGCTTCTACTTTTAAGAAGGACAGTAAAGTTAAATGAAAGTAAAATCAGTCATTGGGCTGTCAACATGATCCAGAAAATCAGGCAAGAAGAGAGCTAGTCTATGCTAAATGCATTATATGACCAAAGGTTGTGGACACCAGACCATTGCACATACTTCTATAACCAACAGTTTGTGGAGCCCCCTTCCAAATTATTGAGCTCAGATATTTCCATTGATGGGCAATGTAAATACTAGAGCATATGGAGACATGACTAATGCACCATAGATAGGCTTGTCCGCTCCTACTTCCACCATTACCTATCCATACCACTCCCCACCCCCTTAACCAAATAAACTTTACAAAAAACATGACACCATTTTGGAGTAAATGGCCAACATGGCCTTTTATTAACAACTTCACATTTAACATACATCAACCGTTCCTTAACGGAAACCAAAGAATTGTTGTTGGTCTTCAAAGGCACCCACAAACGATCCAAAATGCACCTGCGGACACCCCTATACAGTAGGCCTCCAGCCGCAACCAACCAGCTTGGAGACAACCATACCGTCCGCAGTGCAGCACCACCACCTTCCAGTTAAACCTTGGTTAACTGGGAATATCCACCGGGCCCCCCATACCATGGATGGGGTCCCACACCATTGTTTTACAATCCAAGATGAGAACCGCCTCCAAAAACCAACAACCGCCCGCGAACCAACAGAAAAACCCCCATTCCAACTTGTGTTTTTTTTTGTTTTTTTTCTTTCTTACTTGCCCCCGGACGAGATCCTAGACCCAACTAAACAGGGAGGGCGGGAGGGAAGCTCTGGTCCTTGCTCACGTCCAGCTCCACTGACGCCCCTTCCACAGAACCCCCCACCCTAAGGTGCCACAGACCCCTCCTACACTCCACATCTGCCAATCCTATAATTCCCCAATCAATTCCCCACCCCCTGGAGCTAACTTTAACCCTTTCCGTTCCCTACACCACTCTGGGCCTAGTCATGTATGCCCTGCGCTATTTCCATTCTTCCCTATTCGCTACGGGCATTTCTTTTTAGACAGTCGTGCTCTTCCAAACTTGTTCCAATGATTTGGAGAAGGCCTTTTAATGCTATAGCATGACAAAGTCAGCTCCATAAAGACGGTTTGAGTTTGGTTTGGAGGAACTCACATGACCTACACAGTGATCTGACCTTAACCCTACATGTGGGAAGGTGCAGCATGGTGCGGGTAATTTATACACGCAGCAAAACTCAGTACTTGTATTAAACAGAAAGACAAAGTTACAAACAAACTGGCAGGAGAGCGCCGCTAGGGAAACAAGTCACAGTCAGATGTAGAGAAGGAGAGGTGCCAACAGTGTCTTTTGCAGAGGGTGAAGCGTGGCTGGGCTGGTCAAGTCCCAAGAGGGAGGCTCCTATTCAGGATCGTCAGAAACCTTTTCCTACTGCTGGTTGCTTTCTCTAACCAATGGGTTCTCTCTCCCTACAATAGCCTACACACATGAAACATGCAAAAACCCAGGAGCAGGGACTTTAATAGACCCTGCTGACCGCCGAGGGTCCCCTGGACGCAGCATAGCCAACCGGAATGCTGCTCCATTGACCCAGGAAACCATAGGTAAATGTTTACCTTGGACTTTCTTCTCCAGGCTCTGGTGCCACTCAGTTAAGCTCCACCTACAGAGGAGCAAACCAACCGCACCCACCTACATTCTAAGAAAGGACGCCGCTCTGACCACCTGTAAAGTCCGGTGTATGGAATGGCCTCAGCCACTGCTCTGCCCATGCCCTCTGATGCATTTTTTTCCACCCACCAGGACTTGATCACAGAGGGGTCATAAATACTGAATACCTTTCGGATTAATTTGAATGTCAAGATCTAGGTCTAAACCTGTGACTTCTGCTGTGCCTGGGTATGCCTCTTCTTGCTGAGTCACCTGGGATGCTGGACAACAACCTGGACAATTCCTTGAATAATCTTGCCTTGAACCCTGTTTTTCTGGAACCTTGAACTCTTTGCTCCTCCTATGAACTTCCTGATTTAAGCCAGGTCTCTGCACTTCCTGTTTGCCTGATTATTGTGCTCTCTCTAGCCAATATCTTACACATACCACTACTGCTGCTGTCCGTATCTTTGCTACCACTGGTTATAAACCTCTGGTTTGTTTACTGACTATGCTTCTGCTTATCCCTACATGCTAAATCTGCTACTAGACCCCAGCTTACTCAACTCCAGGTGGGGCAAATCTGGTACTAACATACAGCAAAACCCACCTTTACCATCAGGAGCTCTTGTGAACACTGGTTGGTACTTAGACTTTGCACCTCAGGTGAGCCCATTTCATCTGCTAGGATAACCTGCTTCAGTACATATCCAGCTGGTCGGTGGGTGCCTCTCTACTGCTATAGCTACTGGCCTCCGAGCCTGACTCCAGACTGTGAATGTGAATATTCCAGCATCAGTACTTCTCTATCTCTCCATTCAGTTGTATCCGACCCTTGGCGATTGCATGGACCGTCACTCGGAAGTGACTTTTCCCATGAATTCTCCTAGCAATTATTTTACAGGGTAGGTTGCCAGGTCTTTCCCCAACCCCCACCATGCTTGAGATCCCACATGGCCAGGGATGAAACTAGAACAATTTAGACAGGAGCCAAATTACCTACCAGCATGTCTTTGGAATGTTGGAGGAAACAGACGTACCCGGAGGTAACACACGCAAGCACAGGGAGAACATGCAAACTCCATGCAGGAGGCGCCATGGTTGGGAATTGAACCCATGACCAGGGGCGGACTGACAACTCATGGGGCCCCCGGGCAATAGGGGATCATGGGGCCCTGTGTCCTTGCCCAAAGTCAAAAAAGCCTATGAAAAAGGTACCAGGGGCATCTCATGGGGCCCCATACTGACCCCGGGCCCTCGGGCAGTGCCGAGTTTCCAAATGGTCAGTCCGCCCCTGCCCATGACCCATTTACTGCACGGCAGATGTGCTAACCACTAAGCCACTGTGCTGCCCCATCAGTACTTAAACACATCAAAATCTTTTGGTAAGCTTTCTTAAAAGAGTGGAGGCTGTAATGGCGGCAAACGTGGGGGATGAGGGGCAACTCCAATATAATGCCTGTGAGTTTGGAATTGGAAGGCCAAAAAGCTTTTCTAAGGTTGGCCAAGCTTTACATAATTTGATGCAATGAGATTTAGAAGTTTCTAACTCTATACAAGACTGCGGCCTTCTGTCATTTGCTTACCTGCATTTGACTATGAGTACTGTCTTCTTGCTCTCTCTTGGAATGACCCAATTGTAAATCTTGATGGAAGGTGTCAGTTGTTCATAATAGCTGAACAAAACTGGCCACAACCTATCTTAACCACTCTATTTTTATCTGATGACCCCACATCTTTTTAGATCTACATACTGGGCAAGTAACCTGAACTGGCCCCTTCTGCATTACAGGTACAGTTGCAAGAAAAAGTATGTGAACCCCTTGGGATTTTGTGGAGTTTTGCATGAATTGGGCATAAAATGTGCTCTGAACGTCATCTAAGTCACAATAATAGAAGAACACAGTCTGCTGAACATAATACTACACAAACATTAGATGTTGCCATGGTTTAATTGCACATAACATGTAAACATTCACAGTGCAGGGAGGAAAAAGTATGTGAGGCCCTAGCTTAATGACTTCTCCCAGAGCTAATTGGAGCCAGGAGTGAGCCAACCTTGACTCTAATCAGTGTGATGATATTGGATGTGTTGCTAACAGCTGTCCTGCCCTTAAAAAACACACACCTGTTTTGGGTTTACTGGTTTCAAGAAGCACTGTCTGATGTGAACCATGCCTCGCAGAAAAGAGCTCTCAGAAGACCTACAATCAAGAATTGTTGACTTGCATGAAGCTGGAAAGGGTTACAAAAGTATCTCCAAAAGCCTTGATGTTCATGTGTCCATGGTAAGACAGACTGTCTACAAATGGAGAAAGTTTAGCACTGTTGCTACTCTCCTGTAAAAATGACTGCAAGAGCACAGCGCAGAATGCTGCATGAGGTAAAGAAGAATCCCAGAGTGTCAGCTAAAGACCTACAGAAATCTCCGGCACATGCTAACATTTTTGTTGACACATCTACAATAAGGAAAACATTAAACAAGAATGGAGTACATGGGAGGACACCACGGAGGAAGCCATTGCTGTCCAAAAAGAATATTGCAGCACGTTTGAAGTTTGCAAAAGAGCAGCTGGATGTTCCACAGCACTACTGGCAAAATATACTGAGGACAGATGAAACCAAGATTGAGTTGTCTGGGAAGAACACACAACACTATGTGTGGAGAAAAAAAGGCACAGCACACCAACATCAAAACCTCATCCCCACTGTGAGACATGGCGGAGGGAGCATCATGGTTTGAGGCTGCTTTGCTGCCTCAGGGCCTGGATGGATTGTTGTCATTGATGGGAAAATGAATTCCAGAGTTTATCAAGACATTTTGCAGGAAAACGTACGACCATCTGTCCGCCAACTGAAGCTCCGCAGAGGATGGGTGATGCAACAGGACAATGACCCAAAGCATACAAGTAATTCAACAAAACAATGGCTGCAACAGCACAGAATACGCCTTCTGGAGTGGCCCAGTCAGAGTTCTGACCTCAACCCAATTGAAATGCTGTGGCATGACCTTAAGAGAGCGATTCACACCAGACATCCCAAGAATATTGCTACACTGAAACAGTTTTGTGAAGAGGAGTGGTCCAAAATGACTCCAGATCGTTGTGCAGGTCTGATCTGCAACTACAGGAAACGTTTGGTTGAGGTTATTGCTGCCAAAGGAGGGTCAACCAGTTATTAAGTCCAAAGGTTCACATACTTTTTCCTCCCTGCACTGTGAATGTTTACATGTTATGTGCAATTAAACCATGGCAACATCTAATGTTTGTGTAGTATTATGTTCAGCAGACTGTGTTCTTCTATTGTTGTGACTTAGATGACGTTCAGAGCACATTTTATGCCCAATTCATGCAAAACTCCACGTAATCCCAAGGGGTTCACATACTTTTTCTTGCAACTGTACTCTCCTGTCCACCCACCACTGGTGTTGGGTGGCACCAAAAATGTACTGCAAGCATTGAAAGGCTGCCATTCATAAAATGAAGGCAGAACGGGACTTGACTGCCTTTCTGCCTCTGAGTCAGGATTATGCATTAGGTATGCTACAGACAGCCCCAGGTGTTGGCAGTGGCAACTATGGATGATGGAATCCTTCTCTTAGTAGCTTCTAGTGGTGTTGGTTAGTGACGATAGTTACGGTGTTGATGGTGGTGCATTTACTCTATACTTGTTACTATTGCTTCTGTGACATTAACGCCTGAGCTGTAGAGAGTGCTTGCCAAGGGAGGTGAAGGGTGTAGTGGCCGTTCCAACCCAGTTTAGGCGTAGGCTCTTTCCCTACTCCTCTGGAACCTTTCCCTACCACTAGTTCTTCCTACACTAGCCACTTTGCAAATGCACACCAAATCCTAGGGCAGGGACTTAAAAAGACTTTGCTTGACCCAAGATGGGTAACAGGGTAACTTGGATGTAGAGTAGCCAACCGCAATGCTGCTCCAGGGGGACTGAGGAAACCATAAAGAAAACCAGGTTTCTCTTGACTTCTTCTCCAGCTGCAGTACCACTCCTCCACCTATCTACAGGTGGACCAGAGTGTCTTTGCACCTGTCGGGAGCATTAAGCCCCGGGGAGGTCAGGGAAGGACCTTTCTCTGGGGAGGGGGCACATCTCGTGCAGTTTTTTTGTGTGTGTTTCACATGCTTTTTTTTTTTTTGTTCACGTGTTGTTAAGTTTTTTGCACACCCACCGCGGGCTAGAAAAAAAAGTTACTATTTTTGCATCAATATTACCCATTGCCTCAGGAATTTACGTGTAGAACATCTAGACTTAGGTAGCCAAACATTTTTTATTCTCAAAGATAATTAAAACTAAAACATAGGCTCCTGATTAAACTTTTAAGAAAATATGTCTAGATATAGTCACAATACAAAACATTCTCTGTCCTTCTTGGCCCCCCAGGGCTAATGCTCTTGTAGCAGTATTATCCTCACAATAGGTGACATCAGATGACAATGGGGATTCCTTCTCATTAGTCCTTTTCATCCTTGTCATCCTTTAACAGAACAAAGTTCTTCATGGCAGGATCACCAGGCATTATCATAATGAAAGCTGTAGATTTATTAATATAGAAAATGTTTTTTTAAAAAAACACTTTTTACGTCTGGAGGAAAAGAAATTTAATCTCCAAACACGAAAGGGTTTCTTCACAGTGAGAGTTGTGAGAATGTGGAATAGACTCCCTCAAGAGTTGGTTGTGGCCAGCTCAGTGGATTGCTGTAGGAAAGTCCTGGATTCTTTCCTAGATACACAGAATATAACTGGATATAACATTTATAAGTAAAGTTGATCCAGGGAATATATCCGATTGCCTCTCGGGGGATCAGGAAGGAATTTTTTTCCTGCAGGCGCAAATTGGCTCATGCTTTGCTGGTTTTTTTTTACCTTCCTCTGGATCAACTGTGGGTATAGGATTATAACTATTTGTTTTAATGGTTTAAAGAGCACCCCTGATAAGAACTAATTTTTTTTAATGGATTAAAGAGCACCCCTGATAAGAACAGATACTACACTTGATCTTAGCCAAAAGGCCAAGAAGCGATACAATGGCATAAATATTGGAATTGACGCTATACTAGTAATGGTATTAGTAATGGTAGCGTCAATTCCAGTATTTATACCATTGTATTGCTTCTTGGCATTTTGGCTAAGATCAAGTGTAGTATCTGTTCAGCATCTTAAAGTGTGACTGTGATAGTGTGGCAGGCAATCAGGCACTAACAGACACTGGCTGAGAGGGACACTATGACTGACACTGATGAGGCTAGTGACACTTATACAGGGATCAGATATAATACTGTACACTGCATTAATGACACTGGCTGGTAAGGGGTTAACATCAAGGTGCAATCAAGGGGTTCACTGTGTGCCTAACGTAATGTTTGCTGTTTTTAATCACAGCTCTGGCTGTTTTTTCTCCCTGCTTTAAGGGAGAAGAAACACCAGATCACTGTCTGTGTGCATAGCTGTGTGTGTTTGTAAACACAGAACTCTGTGACTGGATACAACCAATCAGAATGATCAAAATCATTCACTGAACCCTGCTGACCAATCCAATCACAGCACGGACAGCAGGGGGCTTGCGCATGTGCCCCAAACCTGGAAGATAGCCTGCACCTGCCGCCCCCTCTCAGTAAATCTACTGTGATTGGGTGGCAAGCGGTTTTAAAATAAAAGGTGAAAAAATGAAAACATTTTATATCCAATTGTCATCAGGATGTTGTTGAGGGGAAAGGAGGGACCGGGGAAGGCAAATGATAATTTTCAGCTTTAAAAACAAAAATGGAAAAGAAGACAGGTCCCCTTTATTGGTATGAACAATAAATGTTTTCCTTCTAGTCTCGGCGACTCTTTGATTGACATGTTAAAGATTCCAAAATAGATATGCCTGTATGACAAGTCCACCTTCCTACATCCTTCTCCGCATGTTGATTAGCAATCCATGCAAATCAGCATTACATGTGGTGGTGTGGTGTCAATCTGTTTTATTTTTATGCTAATCCCCCTCTGTACGTCTGTCAGGATCTGTGCAGGAGTCTGCGGAGAGGAACCCAAGCAACATGTCTGTTTACCTAACACCTATGCACAGGATCACATGCACATGATTTGTCTGCTCGCCTGTCGCCATCAATCACTTGGAGCTCCCTTGGTTTCAGAATATTTACATGTCTGTAATGGAAGGAGAACATGGGAAGCTACTCCATCAATATATGACGGGAAGAAGGGGCAGCATCGGAGTATTCGTTACTGTAGGTGCAAAAAATGTGACATTTCCCAGCACAGATAGAACATAAATCTAAACAACACTGATTCACAGGAGGGAGGACAATGTTTGTGGTTGGAGGAGAGGACCACAGGAGGGAGGGTAATGTTTGTACTTGGAGGAGAGGACCACAGGGGGGAGGGTAATGTTTGTGGCTGGATGAGAGGACCACAGGAGGGAGGGTAATGTTTGGGGTCGGAGGAGAGGACCACAGGAGGGAGGGCAATGTTTGTGGTTGGACGAGAGGACCACAGGAGAGAGGATGATGTTTGTGGGTGGAGAAGAGGACCACAGGAGGGAGGGCAATGTTTGTGGTTGGACGAGAGGACCACAGGAGGGAGGGCAATGTTTGTGGTTGGACGAGAGGACCACAGGAGGGAGGGTAATGTTTGTGGTTGGACGAGAGGACCACAGGAGAGAGGGTGATGTTTGTGGGTGGAGAAGAGGACCACAGGAGGGAGGGTAATGTTTGTGGTTGGAGGATAGAAATACAGGAGGGAGGACAATGTTTGTGGTTGGAGGAGAGGCCCGCAGGAGGGAGGACGATGTTTGTGGTTGGAGGAGAGGACCACAGGAGGGAGGGTAATGTTTGTAGTTGGAGGAGAGGAAGACAGGAAGAAGGGCAATGTTTGAGGTTGGAGGAGAGGAACACAGGCGGGAGGATGATGTTTGTGGTTGGAGGAGAGGACCACAGGAGGGAGGGTGATGTTTGTGGTTGGAGGAGAGGACCACAGGAGGGAGGGTAATGTTTGTGGTTGGAGGAGAGGACCACAGGTGTGAGGGTAATGTTTGTGGTTGGAGGAGTGGACCACAGGAGGGAAGGTAATGTTTGTAGTTGGAGGAGAGGGCCACAGGAGGGAGAGCAATGTTTGTGGTTGGAGGAAAGGGACACAGAAGGGACGGTAATGTTTTGCTTTAGCCTGGGTGCACACTTGTGACATCGCATGTGATTGGCACAGGAATCACACCGCATTTCTGTGCAAATCAGATGCTATGGCTGTGTGGTACAATTTGAGCCATTAATTTTGTATCACTCAAATTGCACCGCATCCGCATCAAAATGATGAAGGTCCCTTTTTTTGCAGCACCTACATTGGATGAATTGTAATTGCATGGGCAGTACAGTGGCTAAATGGTTAGCACTTCTGCCTGGCAGTACTAGGGTCGCTGGTTCAAACCCCAGCACCACCTGCCTGGAGTTTGCATGTTCTCCCTGTGACTGCGTGGGTTTCCTCCAACACTCCAAAGATGTGCTGGTAGGTGAATTGGCTCCTGTCTAAATTGGCCCTAGTATGTGTATGTATGAATGTGAGTTAGGGACTTTAGATTGTACGCCCCTTGAGGGTTAGGGACTGATGTGAATGTACAATATATATGTAAAGTGCTGCGTAAATTGACGGCACTATATAAGTACCTGAAATAAATAATAATAATAAATTTTATGAGCTGTTACAGGTTGTTGTTAATTTAACACTGACACCCGCAGAAGATCTCATGAATACAATTTCAATGCGGTGCAGGAAGCACACAGGATTCACTGCATTTCCCGCATCGCATATATGTGAACCTAGGCTGAAGGAGAGGGTCACAGGAGGGAAGGCAATGCTCATGGTTGGAGGAGAGGACCACAGCATAAAGGGCAATGTTTTGTGGTTGAAGGAGAGGACCACAGGAGAGTGGGTAACGTTTATGGTTGGAGAAGAGGGTCTCAGGAGGGAGGGCAATGTTTGTGTGGAGGAGATGGACACAGGAAGAAGGACAATTTCTGCTGTTGTAGGAGAGGGCCGTAGGAGGGAGGGCAGTGTTTGTGGTTGGAGCAGAAGGGCACAGAAGGGAAGGCAGTATTTATGATAGGAGGAGAGGACCACGTTTGTGGCTGGAGGAGAGGGCCACAGAAGGGACGGAAATGGTTGTATTTGGAGCAGAAGGGCACATGAAGGAGGGAAGTGTTTATGACAAGAGGGGAGAACCACTATAGAGAAGGCAATGTTGGAACTGGAAGAGAGAGCCACATGAAGGAGGGCAAAGTTCAAAGTGGCCACAGGGTTAAAGGAAAGAGGCACAGGAATAAGGGCAATGCTTGTGGTTAGAGAACAGGGCCAAGGGAAAAAGGACAATGTTTGTGGTTGAAGGTGATAGTCACAGAAGGGAAGGCAATGTTCATGGATGGAAGAGGGGCAACAAAAGGAAGAGTAATGTTTGTGGTTTGAGGAAAGGGTTATAGGAGGGAGGGCAATGTTTGTGGTTGGGGGATAGGACCGCAGGAGGAAGGACAATGCTTGTGGTTGGAGGAGAGGGTCACAGGAGGGAGGACAGTGTTTGTAATTGGAGGAGAGGACCACAGAAGGGAAGGCAATGTTTGTGAATGGAAGAGGAGCAACAGGAGGAAGGGTAATGCTTGTGGTTGACGTGGAAGGCCATAGAAAAGAGTTCAATGTTTGTGGTTGGGGGATAGGACCACAGGAGGAAGGACAATGCTTGTGGTTGGAGGAGAGGGTCACAGGAGGGAGGACAGTGTTTGTGGCTGGAGGAGAGGGCCACAGAAGGGACGGAAATGGTTGTATTTGGAGCAGAAGGGCACATGAAGGAGGGAAGTGTTTATGACTAGAGGAGAGAACCACTATAGAGAAGGCAATGTTGGAACTGGAAGAGAGAGCCACATGAAGGAGGGCAAAGTTCAATGTGGCCACAGGGTTAAAGGAAAGAGGCACGGGAATAATGGCAATGCTTGTGGTTGAAGGTCACAGAATGGAAAGGCAATGCTCATGGATGGACGAAGGGCAACAAAAGGAAGAGTAATGTTTGTGGCTTGAGGAAAGGGTTATAGGAGGGAGGGCAATGTTTGTGGTTGGGGGATAGGACCACAGGAGGAAGGACAATGCTTGTGGTTGGAGGAGAGGGTCACAGGAGGAAGGACAGTGTTTGTAATTGGAGGAGAGGACCACAGAAGGGAAGGCAATGTTTGTGAATGGAAGAGGAGCAACAGGAGGAAGGGTAATGCTTGTGGTTGAAGTGGAAGGCCATAGAAGAGAGTGCAATGTTTGTGGTTGGGGGATAGGACTACAGGAGGAAGGACAATGCTTGTGGTTGGAGGAGAGGGTCACAGGAGGGAGGACAGTGTTTGTGGCTGGAGGAGAGGGCCACAGAAGGGAGGGAAATGGTTGTATTTGGAGCAGAAGGGCACATGAAGGAGGGAAGTGTTTATGACTAGAGGGGAGAACCACTATAGAGAAGGCAATGTTGGAACTGGAAGAGAGAGCCACATGAAGGAGGGCAAAGTTCAAAGTGGCCACAGGGTTAAAGGAAAGAGGCACAGGAATAAGGGCAATGCTTGTGGTTAGAGAACAGGGCCAAGGGAAAAAGGACAATGTTTCTGGTTGAAGGTCACAGAAGGGAAGGCAATGTTCATGTGTGGAAGAGGGGCAACAAAAGGAAGAGTAATGTTTGTGGTTTGAGGAAAGGGTTATAGGAGGGAGGGCAATGTTTGTGGTTGGGGGATAGGACCACAGGAGGAAGGACAATGCTTGTGGTTGGAGGAGAGGGTCACAGGAGGGAGGACAGTGTTTGTAATTGGAGGAGAGGACCACAGAAGGGAAGGCAATGTTTGTGAATGGAAGAGGAGCAACAGGAGGAAGGGTAATGCTTGTGGTTGAAGTAGAAGGCCATAGAAGAGAGTGCAATGTTTGTGGTTGCAGCAGGGGGGCACAGGAGGGTGGTCAGTGCTTGTAGTTGGAGCTAAAGGCCCCAAGTCGGAGGGCAATATTTGTGCTTTGAGAAGGGGAGCATTGGAAGAAGAACATAATTTGTGGTTGGAGGAGAGGGCCACAAGAGGGAGGGAAATGTTTGTAGTTGGAGGAGAGGGTCACAGGAAGAAGAGTAAGGTTTGTGCTTGGAGCAGAAGGGCAGAAGAGGGATTGAAATGCTTGTAGTTGGATAAGGGGGCCGCAGGAGGGAGGACAATGTTTGTGGTTGGATGAGGGGATGTGACTAGAGAAAATGCAATGTTTTAGTTGTACCATGTGCCTGGACGTTGGAACGTTGAACGCTTGGGTGGAGCTGTCGGAGATCAGCCACAGAAAAATGGTTACTGATGATCAGATTTTGGTCAACATGTTCTCTAAGCCACGCATTTACCCATCCAACACAGAAATACAGAATTACAGTGTGCATCTAAACCCTATATTAAACCCCAGGAACCTTGTAATCTGTTTAGCCTCCCCCGGTAATTAACACTCAGCATGACACCATTATTCATGGCAACTTCCTGTGTCACCTCCCAAACCCATCCACTTCAGTGGGTGGCAGCGGCACTAACAGTATTTAAAATTCCGTGACGTTTCCTTTAATGAATTAATTATTGGACTGAAGGCTGTTTATTTCTTTGCTCTGCATTTTCCTTTAACTACACTGGGATCTGCTGTGCCGGGCCCCGTAGCAGTGGCGTAAGCTGCTATGTCTACCCTTGCTCGGCCCCCATTTCCGGAGATGTTAATACAAAGCCTCTGGTGATGTTTACAGGCGCTCGTGATAAGAACATGGACCCTAAAACAATGGGGAGAAGTGCAGGCTGCGCTTTATATTCACAGCATATTTCCCATTTTAATTCAGCTGTCTAATCCTCTTAACTTCAGACAGACATGATGGGAGGCGCAGCGCTGTGGGGTATTGTGAGATGCCAAGCACGCGCGTCTACCGAGGCTGTACATCACACTGGGCAATCCCAGATCATCCAACCGCCGGGGAACTACAAGTCCCAGCATACACTGCACCCAGTTCAGGATTATAGCTCCTGGCAGGCAAGACAAAGGACAGTTAATCCTTAACTATAGGAATATGATGACATTTTATAGCAAACGTTTGACCCTATAAGGCAAGATTACAGACCAATATCATGATAGATCTGACCTCCGGCCTTCCCTTCAGTTTTGCACAGTTGTACCGGCTCCTCTCCTGGACTGAAATGGCTCACTCTGACTTCAGGGCAGCACAGTGGCTAAGTGGATAGCACCTCCGTCTGGCAGTACTCGGGTCATTGGTTGAAATCCCAACCATGGCACCACCTGCCTGGAGTTTGCATGTTCTCCCTGTACCTGCGTGGGTTTCCTCCGGGTACTCCAGTTTCCTCTCACACTCCAAAGACATGCTGGTAGGTTAATTGGCTCCTGTGTAAATTGGCCCTAGTATGTGTATGTATGAATGTGAGTTCGGGACCTTAGATTGTACGCCCCTTGAGGGTTAGTGAATGTACAATATATATGTAACGCACTGCATAAATTTACTATACAAGTACTTGAAATAAATACATTTCACTGCACACTGTGAGCGCCTTACAATGTGCATTGGAAGCTGCAGCAAGTCAGAGAGAGCTCCTCCTCATTTCCTGGCTGCAGGACTTCCAGCATCATTTTGCTGTTTTCTCCCCAACCTGACTGTCCCCGAATCACCCCTTCCATTCACTGGATTTTAGTTCTTTCAGTCAAGCCTAGAGCGGTCTGCATGCGAATACAGCCTGCCTCCTCCAGACTGACTGATAGAAGTTACCAGTCACAGGATGGGGCGGATCCATGACAGCCTCGGCTCTAAGGAAGTGGATTGAATGATGCTGGCCGTTATTCAACCTGAAAAACTTAGGACATCTAGTGGCTGAAAAGAAGTGTTGCCTGAGACAGCTCCGGATTGAAGATGACTTTTGCAGCAAAATATATATATATTCTTTTATTTTAACCTTTATTTATTATTATTATTTTTGACAGAGGTTCTGCTTTAAGAACCTCAAACTGCTGCTGTGGAAAAAAGGCTAATTAAGTATCTTTAGTTTAACCTTTCCTTATTAGGCTGACTCACATCCTGCACCTCCAATGGCCAAGGCAATTTTTTTGTTTTACACATGTTCCGATGAAGAGCACATTGCAAATATCCACTTTCAGTCCACTAAAGAACCCTAAAATTGCATGGTTTTGGATTGCGAAAGGCCCATAATAAGGAGATAATGTACATTGCATGATACTCCCACATACGTATGCTTATGAGAATTACATTGTCCATAAAACAGAAATAACAACAATATTATTAGTATGCAAAATACACTATAATCACCAAACCTGCTGCTACATATAAAATATCAAATCACATCTAGTTAAAGTGTTAATAAACCCAAGACCCGGCATTCACTATATCCACTCTCCCCGGACCCCGCATTCACTTTATCCACTCTCCCCGGACCCCGCATTCACTATATCCGCTCTCCCCGGACCCTGCATTCACTATATCTAGTCTCCCCGGACCCTGCATTCACTATATCTGGTCTCCCTGGACCCTGCATTCACTATATCCGGTCTCCCCGGACCCTGCATTCACTACATCCGCTCTCCCAGGACCCTGCATTCACTATATCTGGTCTCCCCAGACCCCGCATTCACTATATCTGCTCTCCCCGGACCCCGCATTCACTATATCCGCTCTCCCCGGACCCCGCATTCACTATATCCGCTCTCCCCGGACCCCGCATTCACTATATCCGGTCTCCCCGGACCCTGCATTCACTATATCCGGTCTCTCCGGACCCTGCATTCACTATATCCGCTGTCCCCGGACCCTGCATTCACTATATCCGCTCTCCCCGGACCCTGCATTCACTATATCCGCTCTCCCCGGACCCTGCATTCACTATATCCGCTCTCCCCGGACCCTGCATTTACTATATCCGCTCTCCCCGGACCCTGCATTTACTATATCTAGTCTCCCCGGACCCTGCATTCACCATATCTGGTCTCCCTGGACCCTGCAATCACTATATCCGGTCACCCCGGACCCTGCATTCACTACATCCGCTCTCCCAGGACCCTGCATTCACTATATCTGGTCTCCCCAGACCCTGCATTCACTATATCTGCTCTCCCCGGACCCCGCATTCACTATATCCGCTCTCCCCGGACCCTGCATTCACTATATCCGGTGTCCCCGGACCCCGCATTCACTATATCTGGTCTCTCCGGACCCTGCATTCACTATATCCGCTCTCCCCGGACCCTGCATTCACTATATCCGCTCTCCCCGGACCCTGCATTCACTATATCCGCTCTCCCCGGACCCTGCATTCACTATATCCGCTCTCCCCGGACCCTGCATTCACTATATCTGGTCACCCATAATACACACAACATGGAAATGCAATAATTTTAGTAAATCCCTTTTCTCATCAGCAGCATACAGCAGTCTTGTGACTTCTATCAATGTCCAGCAGAGCACTGGTCAAAGCTTGCAAGAGGAGTTTTCATTCTCCCCTGATTGTCATGTGAGGCTGCATGACCCCTGACCCTCCGTCTGATTGGCCCTGTGCTGATCACATGCACTCTCCCAGGAAAGAAAAATCTCTCTAGCAATACACACAAAACTGAGCATGTGCAGCTTGCCCCCAAGGCTCTGTTCTATCAGCAGATGGATTGGGGACTGTGGAAGAAGGGGAGGACCAGAGAAGACAGGATCAAACAGCCTTTTTACACAATGCAGAGGATTAAACCCTTAGGTTCCACAGTGAGTATAACAAGCATGCTTTACTGCATATAAGGACTGATTGTACTGTTGTGAGTTTAGTAATACTTGAATTAATACATGTGTACGACCAATGAAATACACAGATATGAAAACTATTTAACAAATGAGGTCCACTATAAACATTTACCATTTTTTTGTCTAAAATGACATTTTTCTTAAACCAAATTGTTTATTTGTATACCTGTTGGTATATTTGTTTCTCTCTCCCCTATTTAATTTGTTCTGCTATATTATATATATATATTCATGTATTCTACTTTATTGCTATCACAAATAGTATTCATTCATTTGCCCGGTCCTCACAAATTCTGATCGTACTTTGCTAATACGCTGATTTCCTATGATCACCAGCTTCATCTAGTGGCCATAATGCCTTATTTTCGTAACTGAAGTACTTCAGGTAAAATACCACATTATGGCCATTAGATGGTGCTGTTGATCATAGGAAATCAATGTATAAAGCAAATTACAGTCACAATTTGTAACAGCTCCGTGAATGCTTGTGATCCATTCAATTTTTTTTTAATAAACAGACCCTTTAAAGTCGAAATGTTCTTTGAAGGCTTTCCCAGGGCTGGGCCAAGGGATGTAGGCAGAAGAAGAGGTTACTTTAGGCACTTCAGCAGCAGGAAGGTACAAAAAGGGCAGGACCTGCAACCTATTTTGTGGAAGCTTTTTCTCTTTGGGTGCTGTAGGACTTTTTCTTCCCTACAACTAGGCACTGGGCTTCCTACAACTTAGTAATCTCTTGGCAAACAGTAAGTGATGGATTGGACCTAAAGGCCCAAATGATGTCCGAATTAGCATAGCGTGGCCACATGGTGATATTGGCTGGCTGTGGGAAGAGTCAGGACTAGTTCATGGGCAATGAGCAGGGGTCCAACAAGCCTTTCAATTAGAGACACCCTTAGGAGGTTGATGTGACCTAGCATTGGGAGCAGATATTCCACTGCTGACCTTGTCATCGTCAGGTGAGCACTTGAGTTGGGCTGAGTGTAGGCAAGTGCTGCACATAGAGTCGTCAAGATTGAAGCACCCTTGTCTTGGCATTGGGCTTCCCTACAACTTGGGAATCTACCAGCAAACACGAAATGGTGTGTTGAAACTGAAGAAACTGAAGAAGCAGATCAGGGCAGATGCAGAAGAGGGCATGGTGATACCGACTGGCTGTAGGAAAAGTCAAAATTCAAATTCTGACAAACATGAGTCCAGCATGCCTTTTGAGTGGAGACACCCTTAGGAGGTTGGTGAGACCTTGCATTTGGAGCAGAGGAACCCCTGGTGACCTGGCAGTTGACAGATGAGAATTTGGGTTGGGCTGAGTATAGACAAGTGCTGCCCATAGAATCATCATGGCTGAAAGCATTGGTCTTTCCTACATATTAAGAATCTGTCAGCAAGCATGAACTGGTGGGTTGGATCCAAAGGCTCCAATGAGGGCAGAATTAACATAGTGATGGTGAGACCTTGCATTGGGGGCAAATGTTCCCCTGGTGATCTAGCTATCGACAGAAGAGCTCTTGACTTTGGCCAAGGGAGGATAAATGCTGCTGAAAGAGACGCCAAAATGTTTGCCACAAGCAGTTTTGATTCTTTTCTATTACTCCCAAGCAGAAGAGAAGCTACCACAGACTTGATGGTGTGGTAACCCAGCTAATATCAAATTTAGTTGAGAAAGGATTGTTGTACAGTACCACTGTATCATCACAAGGGCTCTGTACCTACACTCTAAGAAGTTCCCAATATTACCAAAGGGACTGTGGTTCTTCCACCAAAAGAGAATTCCACCTCAGGCAAGATCTAATTGACATCCTGGTTCAGGCTACTGAGAATTATGAGCAAGAATTCCTGACACCTGGGACAATTATATCTCACATGGGGAACCCCTGCACTTTACTGTTCTAGAGCAGTGGTTCCTAGTCTCAGCCTTTAAGTAACCCCTCAACAGGTCATGTTTTGGGAATTTCCCTTACATTAAATAGCTGTCATAAATACCAAGCCATTGATGTTAAAATACCTCTGTAAGGTGAAGGAAATCTTGAAAACATCACCAGTTAGAGGTACTTGAGGACTGAGGTTGGTAACCACTTCCGTAGAACAATTATTTTACATGGGGAAATCACTGGCCCCTAGGACAATTATGTCTCACGGGGAGGGGGGGAGTGAATTGCAATATAGTAAAGTGGTCCTTTGCGACTTCTTGTAACTAATTTACTACTGATTACTTGCCCAGCAAATAACATGGGGAGCCTCTCTGCCAAATCATATGTCAATTTTCCATGATCAATCTAATCATAATAGCTACAGCAGCCATTTTCAACCAGGGTTCCTCAAGAGGTTGCTAGGGGTTCCTTAAGCTGTTGCTAATTGACCTCCCATTTGATGGTGTCTACATAGTTCCAGGGCCAACACCACTTGGCAGGTTCATCAGCATGACTGCAGGGTCGGAGCTCTGACCACCAGTGTAAGAGAGAACATTCTTCCCACTGATCGCCAATATAAGAGACATTTTCCCAATTACCCCCAATTGACTAGTCTTAAAAGGGGTTCCCTTAGACCTGAAAATTATTTGAAGGGTTCTTTTGTGGTTAAATGGTTGAGAAAGGCTGTTCTATAGTAGGTTGTTTCTTTATGTGCTACCTACTGTCCACCGGTCTTAATGCTATTATATACATGATGCCTAATCAGACAGTAATGTGGCTCCTATGATTCTCTGTGTGCCAGGCGAGGCCCAACTCTCTGGCTCCCATATAGACACTAGAGGTGGGGCTGAGTGATAACTTCAGGAGCCGTATCATGTCTGCATAGTCCCACAAGGGTAAAACTGACTGACTGTAAAACATATTATTTGGTATACAAGGTACAGCTTTATTATTAGTGTATGACTCTAATAATTGTGGTTTAACTCTAGTCATTAGGGTATGACTCCAATCATTGGGGATTAGAGAATCTAACTTAGTGAATCTCCTCAGCAGGGACATAGACGCAATTAAAACCCAACAAAGGTTCTAATGCTTGCCTACATTGGTAATCAGTGGGAAGAATGTCCCTTACATTGATGGTCAGTGGGAAGAATGCCCCTTACATTGGTGATCAGTGGGAAGAATGTCCCTTACATTGGTGGTCAGTGGGAAGAATGCTCCTTACATTGCTGGTCAGTGGGAAGAATGTCCCTTACATTGATGGTCAGTGAGAAGAATGTCCCTTACATTGGTGGTCAGTGGGAAGAATGTCCCTTACATTGGAGGTCAGTGGGAAGAATGTCCCTTACATTGGAGGTCAGTGGGAAGAATGCTCCTTACATTGCTGGTCAGTGGGAAGAATGTCCCTTATATTGGTGGTCAGTGGGAAGAATATCCCTTACATTGGTGGTCAGTGGGAAGAATGCCCCTTACATTGGTAGTCAATGAGAAGAATGTCCCTTACATTGGTGATCAGTGAGAAGAATGTCCCTTACATTGGTGGTCAGTGGGAAGAATGCCCCTTACATTGGGGATCAGTGGGAAGAATGTCCCTTACATTGGTGGTCAGTGGGAAGAATGCCCCTTACATTGGGGATCAGTGGGAAGAATGTCCCTTACATTGGTGGACAGTGAGAAGAACACCCCTTACATTGGTTATCAGTGGGAAGAATGTCCCTTACATTGGTGGTCAGTGGGAAGAATGTCCCTTACATTGGTGGTCAGTGGGAAGAATGCTCCTTATATTGGTGGTCAGTGGGAAGAATGCTCCTTACATTGGTGGTCAGAGGGAAGAATGCCCCTTACATTGGTGGTCAGTGGGAAGAATGCCCCTTACATTGGGGGTCAGTGGGAAGAATGCCCCTTACATTGGAGGTCAGTGGGAAGAATGCTCCTTACATTGGAGGTCAGTGGGAAGAATGTCCCTTACATTGGTGGTCAGTGGGAAGAATGCTCCTTACATTGGTGGTCAGTGGGAAGAATGTCCCTTACATTGGTTATCAGTGGGAAGAATGCCCCTTACATTGGGGGTCAGTGGGAAGAATGCCCCTTACATTGGTGGTCAGTGGGAAGAATGCCCCTTACATTGGGGGTCAGTGGGAAGAATGCTCCTTACATTGGTAGCCAGTGGGAAGAAATACCTTCCTACAAACTCTGAAGGAAACCCCAGCAACCTTTGAAGCAACTGTGGTTGAGAATGGCTGGGTTAGCTTCTCTGTCCAGTTTTATAGATGAGGAACAAGAAGAAGAGTGCAGAGAGTGGGAAGAAAGACAGCTGGATCTTAAAAATTTGGGTCTCTAATGAACTGAAAAGCCTGGAAGTAGATTACTTTTGGAGTGAAGAAGAAGCCAGTGCTATGGAAGCCAATAGTCTACTTGCAATTCTAGTACTGTGATTCACATTCGTCCACTGAAGAATATGGCCAACATCTGAACTGACACAATATATAAGCCCGATGAAGGTGGTGTGTCTGCACCCCTGAAACACATTGGCTCTTTTATCCATCAAAAATTTAATTATATAACCATTCTGGACGCTATACAATTTGTGGGGCACCCTTTCTTTTAACATATATGGACTTCCTCCAGGGCCCTCACCTTTTGTTGGGGGTGCTCTGGGGGTATGTGAGCAGTCTCACCCTGGTGTTCCAGCTTAATCAATGAAGTGTCCAAGAAAAGGGGGATGTGGGGCGGTTGACTTGTAACGTCATTAAGGCAACATTGGTTAAGCTTGGTGACCAGGGGCGGACTGACCATTCAAGCACTCAGGCAGTGCCCGGGGGCCTGGGCTTAGTAGGGGGCCCCATGAGTTGCCCCTGGTACCTTTCATTGGCTTTTTCATAGGCTTTTTTGGGTGTAGGCGAGGACACAGGGGCCCCATGATCTCCTATTGCCCGGGGGCCCCATGAGTTGTCAGTCCACCCCTGTTGGTGACTGAACTTTAACTGCCCTACTACTGAGTGGGCGCTCCCAAAAAGCCACCAATGATCTCCATGGAGAAGATCTAGAGACAACCAACCAAAAAGAGCACCAGCCAGTGGGAGTCCATCATCATTTATCGGTGATAAAACTGAGACCTGTTGTCAGATAAATAGTAGCCATAAATTGCTGTCTCCATTTTATCACCAGTAAATGATCTTGGACTCTAAAAATGGTTGCAAACCTCAGAGATAAAATATGAACAAAGCATATCCCTCTATAGCAGGGGTGTCAATCCGGTGGCCCTCCAGCTGTTGCAAAACTACAAGTCTCATCATACCTTTGCCTTTGGGAGTCATGCTTGTAACTGTCAATCTTGCAATGCCTCATGGGACATATTCAGGTATCATCACTACCAGGAATCCCACCTCGAGCAATGACACTCAGATAGGAAGTGGCTGCAAAGAGGCTAGAGGAGATCAGCAACGGTGATGGCGTGAACAGGCCCTAGGGCTAGGTTCAGACCTTTGCATGTCAGGAATGCATGCAAATTGCGTGCTTTCCCGAAGCGCATAGAAAGACGCTGCCCTTTATTTGGCGCATATCGGTGCCATTAAGAGTTAATGGCACCACCCCACGCAATTGCAAACGTGTGTTTTCACACGCACCAAACTGCATAGTGCTGCAACACCAAGTGGTTGGGTGTGGCATGTTTTTGGAAAACATTTCCACATTTTCTCATTTCCACAATTCTCATTGAAATAAATGGGCTGCCCAACATGAGATACGTAGGAATGCGCTGAAAATGCATGGAAATGCGCAAGCGCTCGGTCACACCTGTGGATGTCAACCAAGCCTTAGGAAGCGGCTGCAAAGAGGGGACCAGCAATGGACATTGTGTGAACAAGGACCTAGGACACTGTGACACACATTGTGCAGATATATTCCATCATAGCCTGGCAGCACTAGGGTCATTGGTTCGAGTCCCAACCACGGCACCACCTGCCTGGAGTTTGCATGTTCTCCCTGTGCCTGTGTAGGTTTCCTCCGGGTACTCCAGTTTCCTCCCACACTCCATGCTGGTAGGTGAATAGGCTCCTGTATAAATTGTCCCTAGTATGTGTATGTACAGTATCTCCCAGAAGAGGGTCCACCCCTGACATTTTTGTAAATATTTGATTCTATCTTTTCATGTGACAACACTGAAGAATTGACACTTTGCTACAATGTGACGTAGTCAGTGTACAGTTTGTATAACATGTAAATTTGCTGTCCCCTCAAAATAACTCAACACAGCCATTAATGTCTAAACCGCTGGCAACAAAAGTGAGTCCACCCCTAAGTGACAAGGTCCAAATTGGGCCCAATTAGCCATTTTCCCTCCCTGGTGTCATATGAATTGTTAGTATTACAAGGTCTCGGGTGTGAATGGGGAGCAGGTGGGTTCAATTTGGTGTTATCGCTCTCACTCTCTCATACTGGTCACTGGAAGTTCAACATGGCACCTCATGGCAAATAACTCTCTGAGGATCTGAGAAAAAGAATTGTTGCTCTACATAAAGATGGCCGAGGCTATAAGAAGAAGACCCTGAAACTGAGCGGTTTAACGGGACAGGTTCCACTCAGAACAGGCCTCGCCATGGTCGACCAAAGAAGTTGAGTGCACATGCTCAGTGTCATATCCAGAGGATGTGTTTGGGAAACAGATGTATGAGTGGTGCCAGCATTGCTGCAGAGGTTGAAGGGGTGGGGGGGGTCAGCCTGTCAGTGCTCAGACCATACGCCACACACTGCATCAAATTGGTCTGCATGGCTGTCGTCCCAGAAGGAAGCCTCAGTACTTGACTATTAATTCACAGGATTTATTTATTTATTTATATATATATATATTTTTTTCTTATATGTTTTATTTAAATATATTATATATATATATATATATATTTTTATATATATATATATATATATATATATATATATATATATAAATAAATCCGGTGAATTAACAGACAAGTACTGAAGCCTCTTCTAAAGATGATCCACAAGAAAGCCCGCAAACAGTTTGCTGAAGACAAGCAGACTAAGGACATGGATTACTGAAACCATGTCCTGTGGTCTGATGACACCAAGATCAACTGATTGGGTTCAGATGGTGTCAAGCGTGCGTGGCGGCAACCAGGTGAGGAGTACAAAGACAAGTGTGTCTTGCCTACAGTCAAGCATGGTGGTGGGAGTGTCATGGTCTGGGGCTGCATGAGTGCTGCTGGCACTGGGGGGCTACAGTTCATTGAGGGAACCATGAATGCCAACATGTACTGTGACATACTGAAGCAGAACATGCATGATCCCCTCCCTTCGGAGACTGGGCCGCAGGGCAGTATTCCAACATGATAACGACCCCAAACACACCTTCAAGACCACCAATGCCTTGCCAAAGAAGCTGAGGGTACAGGTGATGGACTGGCCAAGCATGTCTCCAGACCTGAACCCTACTGAGCATCTGTGGGGCCTCCTCAAACGGAAGGTGGAGGAGCGCAAGGTCTGTAACATCCACCAGCTCCGTGATGTCGTCATGGAGGAGTGGAAGATGGAAGGTGGAGGAGCGCAAGGTCTCTAACATCCACCAGCTCTGTGATGTCGTCATGGAGGAGTGGAAGATGGAAGGTGGAGGAGCGCAAGGTCTCTAACATCCACCAGCTTCGTGATGTCGTCATGGAGGAGTGGAAGATGGAAGGTGGAGGAGCGCAAGGTCTCTAACATCCACCAGCTCTGTGATGTCGTCATGGAGGAGTGGAAGATGGAAGGTGGAGGAGCGCAAGGTCTCTAACATCCACCAGCTCTGTGATGTCATCATGGAGGAGTGGAAGATGGAAGGTGGAGGAGCGCAAGGTCTCTAACATCCACCAGCTTCGTGATGTCCTCATGGAGGAGTGGAAGAGGACTCCAGTGGCAACCTGTGAATCTGGTGAACTTCATGCCCAAGAGGGTTAAGGCAGTGCTGGAAAATAATGGCGGCCACACAAAATATTGACCCTTTGGGCCCAATTTGGACCTTGTCACTTAGGGGTGGACTCGCTTTTGTTGCCAGTGGTTTAGACATTAATGGCGGTGTGTTGAGTGATTTTGAGGGGACAGCAAATTTCCAAGCTGTTCCAAGCTGTATACAAGCTGTACACTGACTACGTCACATTGTAGCAAAGTGTCATTTCTTCAGTGTTGTCACATGAAAAGAGAGAATCAAATATTTACAGAAATGTGAGGGGTGGACTCACTTCTTGGAGATACTGTATGAATGTGAGTTAGGGACCTTAGATTGTACGCCCCTTGAGGGTTAGGGACCTTAGATTGTACGCCCCTTGAGGGTTAGGGACCTTAGATTGTACACCCCTTGAGGGTTAGGGACTGATGCGAATGTACAATATATATGTAAAGCACTGAGTAAAATGACGGCGCTATTGAAGTACCTGAAATAAATAAATAAATTATCACCACCAAGAAGTCCACCTTAAGCAATGACACGTAGATAGGAAGTGGCTGCAAACAGGATGGAGGGGATCAGCAACGGCCATGGTGTGAACAAAACCCTAAGAGGCTATGCCAACACACGCTACGCAGACATATTGGAAGACATGATGGAAACCCACCCTGAGCAATGTCATGCAGACAAGAAGTGGCTGCAAAGAGGCCAGAGGAGCTCAGCAGCACTGATATGCAAAAAAGGATTAAAAAAAAGGTAAATTGCGTATTTTGGAAAAAAAAAAATAAATAAATAAATAAAATACGGCTGTTGTTTATGATACACATTGTTTTAGAACAATGAACGTCATCTAGTTTGAGGCACAGACGAATGTCACTATACAGAGCTACAGCATATGTTGGCGCTATCTTGCAAACCTTGGCCCTATGGCGTGTCACTGACCTTTGTTGCAGGTGGCGGAGTGGAGGATAGCCCCGGCCAGGAGCACAGACAGACAGAAATCTCTCCAGATCATCCTCGGCGGTCACAAGGCGTCTCGCGCTGCACACCGGGCGTCTCGCTGTTCTCTTCGATAATATGGATTTATGAAGACATAAAGCGTCACTGAAAGAGAAAAAAAAAACAGGAAAAAAAAAAAAAAGACGGTCGGCGTTTGTGGCTCTGTACAATTGACAAGACAGTCTCTGGATCTTCCTGACGCTTCGCAGTCTGTCTACCACCCCATGAGGTCGGTGCAATCTGACGAGCTGTCGGTAGACACAACCTCCTCCCACCCCCCCCAAAAAAAAAAAAATACAATGTATCTACAAAAAAATGATTGTTATACAATGTATCCTTCCACCCGGAATATCTGAAGATTGGATCCCATAGGGGACACACACGCCTCTCCTCTGTTTTCACCTTCCAGAGCCCCCCATTGACATGCCATCTTGCTGCACGACTCATGCCAGGAAAAATCCACACGAGGCGGATTCAATGAGGGTGCCGGTGGGGTGCAAGGTTCTGTTGCCCATGGCAACCAGAATTCATCAATTTAGAACAATCAATGAATAACCGTCAGCATTGGCAGCTCTGCCTCATTGCATCGAATGTGCTATGCCTTATTAAAAAAAAATAAATGAAAGGGTTTTGAAGTATACACGGGTGTATTTATCTAGAGGAAGGATGATGTGCAATATGTTGTAACCCAGAGCAACCAAATTCCGGCATAAAAGAATAAGAATTATGTGCCATGTGTTGTAACCTAAAGCAACCAAATTTCAGCCCAAAAGAGCAAGGATGAGTGCAATGTGCCCAGAGCAACCAAATTCCAGTGCAAAAGAGCAAGGATGAGTGCAATGTGCCCAGAGCAACCAAATTCCAGCGCAAAAGAGCAAGGATGAGTGCAATGTGCCCAGAGCAACCAAATTCCAGTGCAAAAGAGCAAGGATGAGTGCAATGTGCCCAGAGCAACCAAATTCCAGCGCAAAAGAGCAAGGATGAGTGCAATGTGCCCAGAGCAACCAAATTCCAGTGCAATAGAGCAAGGATGATGTGCAATGTTTTGTAACCTAGAGCAGCCAAATTTCAGCCCAAAAGAGTAAGGATAAGTGCAATGTGCCCTGAGCAACCAAATGTTATTGCTAAGAGTATCAACAATTTGAAACCGAATTTCAGTACATAAGATCAAGGATGATGCGCAATGTGCTGTAACCCAGAGCAACCAAATTTCAGCACAAAAGAGTAAGGATGATGTGCAATATGCCCATAGCAACCAAATGTCAGTACATAAGAGAAAGGCTGATGTGCAGTGTGCTCTTACCCAGAGCAACCATATTTCAGCGTAAAAGAGCAAGGATGAGTGCAATGTGCCCAAAGCAATCAGATGTTAGTGCTAAGAGTAAGGATGATGTGCAATGTGTCCAAATCAACCTAATGTCAGTGCAAAAGAGCAAGCATGATGTGCAATGTGCCAAAATCAACCTAATGTCAGTGCTAAGAGTAAGGACGATGTGCAATGTGCAGTTACCCAGAGCAACCAAATTTCATCATTAAGAGTAAGCAAGATGTGCAATGTGATGTAACCCAGAGAAACCAAATGTTAGTGCAAAGCGCAAGGATAAAATGCAACGTGCCTAGAGCAACCAAATGTTAGTGCAAAATGCCTAGGATAATGGATGTAATGTGCCTAGAGCAGAAAAATTTCAGTGCAAAAGAGTAAGGGTGATGTGCAATGTGCCCAGAACAACCAAATATCAGTGCAAAAGAGTAAGGGTGATGTGCAATGTGCCCAGAACAACCAAATATCAGTGCAAAAGAGTAAGGATGAGTGCAATGTGCCTAGATGTTAGTGCTAAGAGCAAGGGTGATGTGCAATGTGCCAAAATCAACCTAATGTCAGTGCAAAAGAGCAAGGATGAGTGCAATGTGCAAAAATCAACCTAATGTCAGTGCTAAGAGTAAGGATGAGTGCAATGTGCCCAAATCATCGTAATGTCAGTGCCAAAAGTAAGGATGAGTGCAATGTGCCCAAATCATCGTAATGTCAGTGCTAAGAGTAAGGATGAGTGCAATGTGCCAAAATCAACGTAATGTCAGTGCTTAGCGTAAGGATGAGTGCAATGTGCCAAAATCAACCTGATGTCAGTGCAAAAGAGTAAGGATGAGTGCAATGTACCAAAATCAACCTGATGTCAGAGCAAAAGAGTAAGGATGAGTGCAATGTGTCAAATCAACCTAATGTCAGTGCTGAGAGTAAGGATGAGTGCAATGTGCCAAAATCAACCTAATGTCAGTGCAAAAGAGCAGGGATGAGTGCAATGTGTCAAAATCAACCTAATGTCAGTGCTGAGAGTAAGGATGAGTGCAATGTGCCAAAATCAACCTAATGTCAGTGCAAAAGAGCAGGGATGAGTGCAATGTGTCAAAATCAACCTAATGTCAGTGCTGAGAGTAAGGATGAGTGCAATGTGCCCAAATCAATGTAATGTCATTGCTAACAGTAAGGATGAGTGCAATGTACCAAAATCAACCTAATGTCATTGCTAACAGTAAGGATGAGTGCAATGTGCCAAAATCAACCTAATGTCAGTGCAAAAGAGCAAGGATGAGTGCAATGTGCCCAAATCAACCTAATGTCATTGCTAACAGTAAGGATGAGTGCAATGTGCCAAAATCAACCTGATGTCAGTGCAAAAGAGTAAGGATGAGTGCAATGTACCAAAATCAACCTGATGTCAGTGCAAAAGAGTAAGGATGAGTGCAATGTGTCAAATCAACCTAATGTCAGTGCTGAGAGTAAGGATGAGTGCAATGTGCCAAAATCAACCTAATGTCAGTGCAAAAGAGCAGGGATGAGTGCAATGTGTCAAAATCAACCTAATGTCAGTGCTGAGAGTAAGGATGAGTGCAATGTGCCCAAATCAATGTAATGTCATTGCTAACAGTAAGGATGAGTGCAATGTACCAAAATCAACCTAATGTCATTGCTAACAGTAAGGATGAGTGCAATGTGCCAAAATCAACCTAATGTCAGTGCAAAAGAGCAAGGATGAGTGCAATGTGCCCAAATCAACCTAATGTCATTGCTAACAGTAAGGATGAGTGCAATGTGCCAAAATCAACCTAATGTCAGTGCAAAACAGCAAGGATGAGTGCAATGTACCAAAATCAACCTAATGTCATTGCTAACAGTAAGGATGATGTGCAATGTGCCAAAATCAACCTAATGTCAGTGCAAAACAGCAAGGATGAGTGCAATGTGCCCAGAGCAACCAGATGTGAGTGCTAAGAGTAGGGACGATGTTCAATGTGCTGTAACCTGGAACAACTAAATTTCCGCCTAGAAGAACAAGGATGATGTGCAACGTGCCCAGATCGACCTGATGTCAGTGCAAAAGAGCGAGAATAATGTGCAATGGGCTGAAACTGAGAGCAGCCACATTTGGGTGCATGCAGAAGGACGCGGGTGCTCTGGGTTACATTGATGCCCTACTGAACAAGCACAAAGGGACCATTTAACGATCATTGGGAAGAATCCCCGGTCACGGGCTGCGTTTGGGCGTCTGGCCGTACCGTCTACGTCGGTTTCAATGTCACAGGTTGCAAGTCTGTAGCCCGGTCGTCCCCAGTCCCTCCCCGGTGCCTCTGTCTGCCCAGATGTCCCCTCTCCCGGTCTGTGTCGGAGGGTGCTCAGTAGGGTGCTGTACCAATGGCTCGGCTGTCAGGATGCTGGCCAGTGTCGTCCTCCGTGGCGGAGCAGATGCTGATGTTGCGATGTGGGGAGGGGGGAAGGATGCTGTAGAGCAGGTGATGCTCGGTCACAATGCTCTGCAAATAAAAAAAAAAAAAAAAAAGAGGGGGGATGATGCTCTGCTGGTGAATTCACGCTTGTTGCTCCCCTCTGATGCTCTGCAAAAAAGTTCTCCCGGCAGAAGGTCTGGATTAAAGCGCGTCTGTGGATTTCTCCCCTTCAATCCTTTGCTCTGGCGCTGGGGGGGGGATTATTTCATTGCAGAAAATAAAAAATAGCAGGCAGACCTGTTCCGATTTTTGCTATGAGGAATATTCTCTTAGGTGTACTCTAAAGGGGGGGGAGGGGAGAAATGCTCTGCTGGAGGGGAGATGCTCTGCGGTGAAGGGGGGGGGGGGAGAGATGTTCAGCTTCAGGAAAGGGGGGGGATGCAATGCTTTGGGGGAGGTTCTGTAATGTCCTAAGGTTGAAGCAGTCTAGTAGCACTGCAGGATGACATCAGCTGAAGAGTGGCAGTTGTGGATGGCCAATCAGAGAGCTGCTGCAGGTGGTGGAAGAGGGAGGAGGGGGGATGAGGGTCTCTATATCTCCCCCCCACCCCCCTCCCATACCTTGTGCTTCGTGTCCTCTGCGTTCTTCTCCCCTCCCTCTCCCACACCCACCATATTACATTCTGTCTTCCCACATCAGTGTCCACAGGCACATGTGTGACTAGGGGGGATTGGAGGACGCCTTCACCGGCAACATGGCTGATATTGTGCGGACGGTACACCACCATTGGCTGTATACATCATTCTGTATGACAACACTGCCGATCGCAACTGGGAATTATGTGAAATATATATAGATATACATACATACACAACATTGCTGATCTGAACTGCGCAATATGGGAAAATAATATACAGTGTATATATATATATATATTGCCAAAAGTATATATATATATATATATGCACAACATTGCTTATTGCAACTGTGCACTATGAGAAATAACAATATTTTTTTTTATATACACCCAACACTGTTGGATGGTACTGTGCAATATGTGGAAATAAACAAATTATATATATATATATATATATATTTCACACACACACACTATATTGCCAAAAGTATTGGGCCACCTGCCTTTCCACACACATGACCTGTATTGGCCCCCCAGTCTTAGTCCGTAGGGTTCAATATTGAGTTGGCCCCGCGCTTTCCACACACATGACCTTTAATGGCCTCCCAGTCTTAGTCCGTAGGGTTCAATATTGAGTTGGCCCCGCCCTTTCCACACACATGACCTGTAATGGCCCCCCAGTCTTAGTCCGTAGGGTTCAATATTGAGTTGGCCCCACCCTTTGCAGCTATAACAGCTTCAACTCTTCTGGGAAGGCCGTCCACAAGGTTTAGGAGGGTGTCTATGGGAAGGTTGGACCATTCTTCCAGAAGCACATTTGTAAGGTCAGGCACTGATGTCGGGGGAGGAGGCCTGGCTCGCAGTCTCTGCTCTAATTCATCCCAAAGGTGTTCTATGGGGTTGAGGTCAGGACTCTGTGCAGGACAGTCAAGTTCCTCCACCCCAAACTGGCTCCTCCATGTCTTTATGGACCTTGCTTTGTGCACTGGTGCTCAGTCATGTTGAAACAGGAAGGGGCCATCCCCAAACTATTCCCACAAAGTTGGGAGCATGACATTGTCCAAAATGTTTTGTTATGATGACACCTTAAGAGTTCCCTTCACTGGAACTAGGGGGCCAAGCCCAGCCCCTGAAAAATAACCCCACACCCAGGGGCGGACTGACCATTTGGAAACTCGGGCACTGCCCGAGGGCCCGGGGTCAGTAGGGGGCCCCATGAGATGTCCCTGTTACCTTTTTCATAGGCTTTTTTGAGTTTGGGCAAGGACACAGGGGCCCCATGATCCCCTATTGCCCGGGGGCCTAATGAGTTGTCAGTCCACCCCTGCCCACCCCATAATACCCCTCCACCAAACTTTACACTTGGCACCATGCAGTCAGGCAAGTACCGTTCTTCTGGCAACTGCCAAACCCAGACACATCCATCGGATCACCAGTTAGAGAAGCGTGATTGGTCACTCAAGAGAACACGTCTCCACTGCTCTAGAGTCCAGTGGCAGCGTGCTTTACACCACGGCATCTGACACTTTGCATTGCACTTGGTGATGTAAGGCTTGGATGCAGCTGCTCGGCCATGGAAACCCATTCCATGAAGCTCTCTACACACTGTTGTTGGGCTAATCTGAAGGCCTCACCAAGTTTGGAGGTCTTTAGCTATTGATTCCGTAGACAGTTGGCGACTTCTGCACACTATGCGCTCACCCCGCTCTGTCATTTTACGTGGCCTACCACTTGGTGGCTGAATGGCTGTTGTTCCCAGTTGCTGCCACTTTGTTATAATCCCACTAACAGTTGAGCGTGGAATATTTAGTAGCCAGGAAATGTCACGGATGGACTTTTTGCACAGGTGGCCACCTATCACGGGACCACGCTTGGAGTCACTGAGCTCCAAATGTCTGTAGAAGTAGTTTGTATAGACCAGCCACGATTTCTCCTGCGCTCTAGGGCCCAGACCGGTGGCAAATAGATGGAACCAACACCAGAACAAGCAACCACCAGTATATTTCAAGGTTGTGCAGCTCCAAAACAGGGCTGGGGAAGCCCAATCGATACTGCAAAGTGAAACAAAAAACAAGAAGCGCACCAACCTTGCACATTACCTCAGTAAAAGAATTTATTAATAGAAGATAGGTACTCACAAACAGCGAATAAAATCAGGCATGTAGTCCTCAAAGGGACTTCAAAGATAAGAAGCCAGCGCGAATCCCATCATGGGGGTAGACACTAAGTATAGCCGACGCGTTTCGAAGGCTATGCTTTCTTCCTCAGAGCTCTGAGGAACAGTATGTTAGGTTTTTATGTAACAGTATGTTAGGTTTTTACTGTTGTTTATGTCTCAAATGGGGAGATTTCCCCTCACTTCCTCTCTGCACTAGAAGTATTAGGAAATCTCCCCAATGGGGATGCAGACTAAAACAAGAACAAGAATTTTTGGTAGAGTCAGGAAGGGTTATCACATTCGATGCTGTATGTGTCTTCCTGTCCCAGTGACGACCACATCCACCATTTCTTGTTTAGTTATCACAGGGACAGGCTGTGAAGGCCAACCATCCCAAAGGGGTTGCAGATGGAAATAAAAGCCTGGAAGAAATTTGAACCCTTCCCAGCTGTATGCAAAACTTCAGTCTGGAGTTGAAAAGCAGAACCATTACCATGTAGCAAGTATCTCACCCCAGCTCTGGCTGGGCCGCTGGGGGTTTCCCATCAAGCAATACAAACATAGAATGGCTTACCGCAAAATACATAGTGACAGCTGGATCCACCATTATGGCACACATAGGTAGGGCATGTTATGTAAGGATATATGTCATTCCTGTGTGTTCTCAGTAACCAGATCCTGCCAGTAGTAAGGGGATTAGGATAAGACACCAAGAATAGGGATAAATTCCTAATCCTCGATTCTTTGTCACTCTAGATACGCCCATCTTCTTCAATTTCATGCCAGTGATTAAGCAGAAAGAGCCTGATATAATGCTCGGTAAATACCTATACAGTCCATTAAGCTTCTGTTTTGGCTACCTTGGCCAGGGTAGTTGGCGTTGACATTTTTTGGCAAATGGGCAGCTCTATTGACATGAGGTAGAGCCATACCTGCTCCAATTTGTCCGTGGCAAAGGATTATGGGATTTAACAATAATACTCAAAGCCAAGGCTGGGCCAAGGGGTGGGCAGTGGCACTTGCCTTGGGTGCTTCAGCAGCTATGGATTTTGTACACTTAAATGGTAAGAAGATGACTCCAAGGCACCAGTAGCATTCTTTCAATACCAGGGAATGGTGGAAAAGATTGCAAAAACAGCAGCCATGGCCAGGGCCCAGAAAAGGGGTGGGCAGAAGGGACAGCCACCTTGGATGCTTCAGCAACTATAGATTTTGTACACCTGAAGGATAAGGAGATAACTTTAAAGCACCAGCTCCTTTCTTCTAGTACCAGGAAATGGTTTAATAGATTGCAAGAAGGGGCAGAAGGGGGCGGCCACCTTGGGTGCTTCAGCAGGTATGGATTTTGTACACCTGAGGGGTAAGGAAAATACTTTAAAGCACCAGCTCCTTTCTTCCAATACCAGGAAATTGTTTAATAGATTCCAAAAATAGCAGCCATGGCCAGGGCCAGGACAAAGGGGTGGGCAGAAGGAGGCGGCCACCTTGGGTGCTTCAGCAGCTATAGATTTCGTACACCTGAAGGATAAGGAGATTACTTTAAAGCACCAGCTCCTTTCTTCCAATACCAGTAAGTGGTTTAATAGATTACAAAAATAGCAGCCATGGCTAGGGCCAGGACAAAGGATGAGCAGAAGGGGGCAGTCAACTTGGGTGCTTCAGCAGGTATGAACTTTGTAGACCTAAGGGGTAAGGAGAAGACTTTAAAACACCACCTCCATTCTTCAAATACTAGGGAATGGTGGGAAAGATTGCAAAAATAGCAGCCATGGCCAGGGCCAGGTCAAGGGGTGGGCAGGAGGGACGACTGCCTTGGGTGCATCAGAAACTATAGATTTTGTACACCTGAAGGATAAGGAGATGACGCCAGAGCACCAGCTCCATTCTTCCAGTACCAGGGAATCGGGGGAAAGATAGCAAAAATAGCAGCCATGGCCATGGTTGGGACAACGGTGGGAAGAAGCGATGGCCACCTTGGGTGCTGTAGCAACTATAAATTTTGTACACCTGAAGGGTAAGGAGATGACGCCAAAGCACTAGCTCCATTCTTCCAGTACCAGGAAATGGTGGGAAAGATTGCAAAAATAGCAGCCATGGACAATGTTGGGACAACGGGTGGGCAGAAGGGGTGGTCACCTTGGTTGCTTCAGCAGCTATAGATTTTGTACATCTGAAGGGTAAGGAGATGACTCCAAAGCAGCAAGTCTATTCCTCTAATACCAAGGATGGAGGGAAAGATTGCAAAAATAGCAGCCATGACCAGGCCTGGGCCAAGAGGTGTGCAGAAGGGGTGGCTGCCTTGGGAACTTCAGCGTTTATTGAATTTGTACACGTAAAGGATAAGCAGATTACTTCAAAGCACCAGTTCCATTCTTCCATTCACAGGGAATGGTGGGAAAGATTGCAAAAAAGCAGCCATGGCCAGGGTCAGGCCAAGGGGAGGGCAACAGGGTCAAATGCCCTCAATGCTTCAGCAGAATGGAGGTGCAAAAAGGGAAAAAACCTGCAACCTATGGTGCTGAAGATGTTTACAGCTCATGTATGGGGGTGCACTTTGGCCTATTGGCCTTGGGAGATGTAGGGCCTTGTCCTGGAACTGGTCATGGTGGTTCCATAGTTTTGTTCCCTTGTCAAGGAATATCAGTGTGGACATTGTAGAGAGTTTCTAAGCCTCAGCTCCTCGTAAAATAGCAAAAACCTATGTCACACCACAAAAGGAATCTTTTTCTGTGATATTTACATCTTGTCTAATACTGGCCACCCACCAGGGACCATCCGAAGGCCCACCACTCCCTCCTCCTTCTGCTGGTCTTCAGGGTTAAGTGATAGTCAACATTGTTCATCCTATTTCCAGCGCATTATGGCCACACTAAGACTGTGTATCACCACACCACCCTCTGAAATCAATAAACAGAGAACCAAGTGAACATCTCAAGGGTCCATAATCTTTTATTGTTGATAGCAGTGACACAAGGGAGGAAAAATGTAGCAGACGTGTTTTCAGGGCAACAGTTCTCCCTACATCTTACAGATTTAAACCTTAATAGTACTAGAAGGACACCAGGATCTCCAATATATGTCAATCTAGATGGCATAGACTGTCTTCCAGGAGTCCAATTAAGAAGCCCTACTATTGTGCCCAAGTCCGGATGAAGTGGCATCTTATGGCCCTTGAAACACATTGGATATCATTTGTCTTCCTGTTGTCACATTGCTATCAACAATAAAGGACTTTGGCCCTTTGAGATAATCGTTTGGCACTGTTTCACATGGAGTTTTCTAGTTGGGTGGCCTCTACCTGATGTGGAATCCCACATTGTGTTGCTCAGCTATTGACCTTTGACTGAGGTCAAAGTAGTCCACAAGTTCTACTACCATGCAGGCCATCACATTTACTTTGTTCTTGGAGTACACCATCCAGGGCTCACATTGCTTCTTTGTACAGAATGGAGGGAAGGGGAGTGGTGAGGGATGGAATTGTGAGCTTTGTGGTCAACCTGGAGTTAGACATTAAACATAGTTCAATGCTGGTTTATTATTATTATTATTATACAGGATTATTTAGCGCAACAGTGTGCGCAGCTCTTTACAAAATGATGGTAGACATTACAATTACAATACAATTTGGTACAAGATAAATCAGAGAGCCCGGCTCGTTAGCGCTTACAATCTAGGAGGAAGGGTTGAGTGATACAAAAGGTAATAGCTGTGGGGGGATGGGCTGATGGAGGAAATCAATGGCAGTTTACTGGGCAGAAGCAGGATAGGCTTATTTAAAGAGAAAGGTTTTCAGGGATCATCTAAAGGTGGATAGATTAGGAGACAGCCAGGCAGATTGGGGTAGGGAGTTCCATAGGATGGGAGAAGCTTGGGAGAAGTCCTGGAGGTGAGCATGGGAGGAGGTAACATGGGAACTAGAGAGCAGAAGGTCCTGGGAGGATCAAAGAGAGCGGTTTGGTTGATATTTTGAGACCAGGTTGGTGATGTAGCTGGGGTCAGAGTTGTGGATGGCTTTGTAAGTTGTTGTTAGTATTTTGAATTTTATTCCTTGGGTGAGTAGAAGCCAGTGGAGGGATTGGCAGAGAGGAGTGGAGGACACTGATTGGAGTCCAGTGGAGGGATCGGCAGAGAGGAGTGGCAGACACTGAAAGGTTGGTAAGGTGGATGAGCCTGGCAGCGGTATTCATGATGGACTGGAGGGGGAGTGGCCTATGTAAAGGTAAACCAATGAGGAGGGAGTTGCAGTAGTCACGGCGAGAGATAACCAGGGAGTGAATTAGGAGCTTTGTGTTATCATTGGTTAAAAAGGGGCGTATTCTGGAGATGTTGCAGAGGTTGAGGCGGCATGATTTGGACAGGGATTGGATGTGGGCCAGAAAGGATAGTTCAGAATACAGGGTTACCCCTAGCACCCTAGCATGCAGGGATGTGTTGATAGTGGTGCTATTGATCCTGACCGAGAAATCAGGGGAAGAGGCACGTGGAGGACGAAATATTATTAGCTCAGTTTTGGATAGATTGAGTTTTAGGAAGTGGTGTGACATCCAGTCTGATACGTTTGTTAGTAAATCGGTGATACGTGAGGAAACTGATGGGGTGAGCTGAGGAATAGAGAGAGATTTGTGTGTCAGCATAGAAATGGTATTGGAAACCATGGGAAGCTATCAGCTGACCCAAGGAAGACGTGTAGATCGACAATAGGGGAGGTCCAAGGACAGAACCTTTGGGTAAGAGGAGTAGGAGAGGAGGAAGTAGAGTTGTAAGTGACACTGAAGGTGCAGTGAGATAGGTAAGATTTGAACCAATGGAGAGTGCAGTCACGAAGACCAAGTAAATAGAGTTTTTTGAGGAGGAGGGGGTTGTAAACTGTGTCAAAGGCAGCGGAGAGGTCTAAGAGCAAGAGTACGGAATAATGACCATTGGTTTTAGCGGTTAGTAAGTCGTTTGTGAGTTTTAGGAGAGCAGTTTCTGTGGGGTGTTGAGGGTAAAATCCAGATTGAAGGGGATGGAGAAGGTTATTCTCAATGAGGTGGCAGGTCAGCCGGTTGTAGACTAGACGTTCAAAGAGTTTGGAAGCAAAAGGGAGTAAGAAGATGGGTCTTAGGTTGCTAAGATTGGTGGGGTCCAGTGAGGCCTTTTTAAGTATGGGGGGTGACTAGCGTATGTTTTAGAGAGTTGGGAAAAGTGGACCTTGCATTTTGGGGGCCCTCCCCTTCATATAAAGAGTCGGTCCAAAAGGAACCTGTAAACAACAAAGTTAGATTTTATACTAGCCTTAACCTAGTCTTTCACCAGTGGGACCTAGACAAGGGTGGCTGAATGTTCATTTCAGCAAGATCCTGGAGAATCTTCCAAGCAGATCCCCTTGCAATGGTCTTGAGTGTCCTCTCCTGATATATTACCTGCTCTGGGTTCCCCAGGAACCTTCCAAGAAGAACAATGACATCATATCCAGTGATGTTGCAGACAGGGGGATCATCTCTGGCCTTCCATTTACTCTTGCAGAGTTGTACTGGCTCCTCCCTTGTACTGAATTAGCTTACTCTGATTTCACTGCACACTGTGAGCTTCTCACAATGTGCATTAGAAGCTACAGCAAGTCAGACAGAACTCCGCCTCATTTCCTGGCTGGGTGATGTCCAGCATCATCTAGCCAAGGGGTCTCCAAACTTTCTGAACAAAGGGCCAGTTTACTGTCCTTCAGGCTTTGGGGAGGGGGGGGGGGGGGTGGACTATGGCCAGTGGGAGTAAACGATGTTGCAACAATGGTGTCAGTGGGAGGAATAGTGCCCCATCATTGGTATCAGGGGGAGGAATAGTGCCCCCATCATTGGTGTCAGTGGGAGGAATAATGCCCCATCATTGGTATCAGTGGGAGGAATAGTGCCCCATCATTGGTATCAGTGGGAGGAATAGTGCCCCATCATTGGTATCAGTGGGAGGAATAGTGCCCCATCATTGGTATCAGTGGGAGGAATAGTGTCCCATCATTGGTATCAGTGGGAGGAATAGTTCCTCATTATTGGTGTCAGTGGAAGGAATAGTGTCCCATCATTGGTATCAGTGGGAGGAATAGTGTCCCATCATTGGTATCAGTGGAAGGAATAGTGCCCCATCATTGGTGTCAGTGGAAGGAATAGTGTCCCATCATTGGTATGAGTGAGTGGAATAGTGCTCCATCATTGGTATCAGTGGAAGAATAGTGTCCCATCAATGGTATCAGTGGGAAGAATAGTGCCTCATCATTGGTATCAGTGGAAGAATAGTGTCCCATCATTGGTGTCAGTGGGAGGAATAGTGCCCCATCATTGGTATCAGTGGGAAGAATAGTGCCTCATCATTGGTATCAGTGGGAGGAATAGTGCCCCATCATTGGTATCAGTGGGAGGAATAGTGCCTCATCATTGGTATCAGTGGGAGGAATAGTGCCCCATCATTGGTATCAGTGAGTGGAATAGTGCCTCATCATTGGTATCAGTGGAAGAATAGTGTCCCATCATTGGTGTCAGTGGGAGGAATAGTGCCCCATCATTGGTAGCAGTGGGAGGAATAGTGCCCCATCATTGGTATCAGTGGGAGGAATAGTGCCCCATCGTTGGTATCAATGGGAGGAATAGTGCCCCATCATTGGTATCAGTGGAAGAATAGTGTCCCATCATTGGTGTCAGTGGGAGGAATAGTGCCCCATCATTGGTAGCAGTGGGAGGAATAGTGCCCCATCATTGGTATCAATGGGAGGAATAGTGCCCCATCGTTGGTATCAATGGGAGGAATAGTGCCCCATCATTGGTATCAGTGGGAGGAATAGTGCCCCATCGTTGGTATCAGTGGGAGGAATAGTGCCCCATCGTTGGTATCAATGGGAGCAATAGTGCCCCATCATTGGTATCAGTGGGAGGAATAGTGCCCCATCATTGGTGTCAGTGAGAGGAACAGTGCCCCATCATTGGTATCAGTGGGAGGAACAGTGCCCCATCATTAATGTCAGTGGGAGGAATAGTGCCCCATCATTGGTATCAGTGGGAGGAACAGTGCCCCATCATTGGTGTCAGTGGGAGGAATAGTGCCTCATCATTGGTGTCAGTGGGAGGAATAATGACCCATGATTGGTATCAGTGGGAGGAATAGTGCCCCGTCATTGGTGTCAGTGGGAGGAATAGTGCCCCATCATTGGTGTCAGTGGGAGGAATAGTGCCCCATCATTGGTATCAGTGGGAGGAATAGTGCCCCATCATTGGTATCAGTGGGAGGAATAGTGCCTCATCATTGGTGTCAGTGGGAGGAATAATGTCCCATCATTGGTATCAGTGGGAGGAATAGTGCCTCATCATTGGTGTCAGTGGGAGGAATAGTGCCCCATCATTAATGTCAGTGGGAGGAATAGTGCCCCATCATTGGTATCAGTGGGAGGAATAGTGCCCCATCATTGGTATCAGTGGGAGGAATAGTGCCCCATCATTGGTGTCAGTGGGAGGAATAGTGCCCCATCATTGGTATCAGGGTAAGGAATAGTGCCCCATCATTGGTATCAGTAGGAGGAATAGTGCCCCATCATTGGTGTAAGTGGGAGGAATAGTGCCCCATCATTGTTGTCGGTGTGGGAGGAATAGTGCCCCATCATTGGTGTCAGTGGGAGGAATAGTGCCCCATCATTGGTGTCAGTGGGAGGAATAGTGCCCCATCATTGGTGTCAGTGGGAGGAATAGTGCCCCATCATTGGTGTCAGTGGGAGGAATAGTGCCCCATCATTGGTGTCAGTGGGAGGAATAGTGCCCCATCATTGGTGTCAGTGGGAGGAATAGTGCCCCATCATTGGTATCAGTAGGAGGAATAGTGCCCCATCATTGGTAGCAGTGGGAGGAATAGTGCCCCATTATTGGTGTCAGTGGGAGGAATAATGCCCCATCATTGGTGTCAGTGGGAGGAATAATGCCCCATTATTGGTGTCAGTGGGAGGAAGAGTGTCCCATTGCTGGTGTCAGTGGGTAGAATAGTGCCCCATCATTGGTGTCAGTGGGAGGAATAGTGCCCCATCATTGGTGTCAGTGATGGAATGGTGCCCTAATGGGCAGATAAAGGGCCATATGCGGCCCATGGGCTGCAGCTTGGAGACTGATATAGCTCTTTCCTCTACAGCCTGACTGTCTCTGGCCTGCCCCTTTCATTCTTTGGATTTCAGTTCTTCCAATGTTGGATCCTCAGCATCACCTGTGAATGTTACCTAGGGAGGTCTTCATGCAAATGAACCTGCCTAGTATCTCCCCCTCCTCCACACTGACACCTACACGTCAAGGCATTGAAATCTTTGCATAACTTCTCCCAAGAATCATGCCCACTGCCTGCATCAGGACTGAATGAAGCAGGGGTGCTGTGATGTTTTGAGGAGGCTATGTACAGCACCCTGCCAGCCCCTCCCACCAGCCTTGATCTGCCTGCATTTCACAGAGAAGCACAGAGACCCAGTGATGACATGAGTATAAAATAAGGCATGTAATGAAAATGGATGATTGGAACCAGGGAAGGCAAAACATAAACAGATTAAACGTCAGATTCAACTTATTTCTTTACGGGTAACTTTTGCACCGACTATTACTACACAGGGAGGGGGCCAAACAGTCAGCGCGCACCTTGCATTGATTTAATGACTTGTTATTTTATCTTGGTATTGAACTATTTTCTTCAAGCACTCTTTCGCCTGTATAGATTCTCTTTAATTGTTCATTGTTTGCCGTAAAATCCATTTTGTTCCCATACAGGAGTTCAGAGTACAGGAGGTGTATTCACGGAGATGAATCAACAAACTCTGCTCACCGGGAAAGGTCCCGAAAGTTTCTTTAGAAAAGTTACAAAGTAAAAAGTTTGGAAAATAGAGAAATTAAAGTTGTATTAAACCCAAAAGCAAAACATTTATTGTACTGCAATTCTGAGATGCAGGGCCGGGTCACGGGTGGGCAGGAGGGGCGGCTGCCCTGGGCACTGTGGTATCATGTGAGGTGGGGGGGGGGGGGCACCACAAGGAGGTTGGGGGGTTGGGGATTTATGTTGAGAGGGGGAATTTGTGGGGCGGCAAAGGGTAAGAATTGTTCAAGGAGGGGAAATTTGGGGAGGTGTTAGGAGTGGTGATTTGGGGGGATTTGTGCGGGGATGGAGGAGGAGGAGGGGGGATTGTTATATAAAAGTAATATGGTAGGGGGAGGAGATTTATGCTAGGAGGTGATTTTTTGGGGGAGGGGGGATTTGTGCTAGTAGGGATGATTGGGGGCTATTTGTTTTAGGAGAGGAAATTTTTCAGTAAAATAAATTAAAAGAAAATTTATGGCAAGAAAGTAAAAGAAACCAACAGTGAGATTTGGTGGTAAATGTAGCGCTCCCTTACGCTTGGGGTCAGGGTAGTACCCTTTTACTTGGTGGTCAGTGTAGTGCCCCTACATTGGTGGTCAGCAAAGAGCCCCCCTACATTGGTGACAATTGATGTGACCCTTACAGTTGTGGTCAGTTTAGTGCCCCATTACATTGGTGGTCAGTGTGCTGTCTCCTTGCATTGACGGTTAGGGTAGTGCCCTCTGACACTGGTGGTTAGGGTAGTGCCCTCTGATACTGGTGGTGAGGCCCTCTTAGATCAGTGGTCTGAAAAGGGACTCCCTACATTGGTGGTTAGTTTAGTGCCCAATTATATTGGGGGTCAGTGTAGTGCCACCCTCCTAAAGTGCCCCCTCACATTGGCGGTCAGTGTAGTGCCCCATCACATTGGTGGTCAGTTTAGTGTTCCGTACATTGGTGGTCAGTATAGTGCCCCCTCACATTGGTGATCAGTGTAGTGCCCCATTATATTGGTGGTCAGTTTAGTGTCCCGTACATTGGTGGTCAGTATAGTGCCCCCTCACATTGGTGGTCAGTGTATTGCCCCATTATATTGGTGTTCAATTTAGTGTTCCGTACATTGGTGGTTAGTATAGTGCCCCCTCACATTGGTGGTCAATGTAGTGCCCGTGATATTGGTGGTCAGTTTAGTGTTCCGTACATTAGTGGGCAGTATAGTGCCCCCTCACATTGGTGGTCAATGTAGTGCCTGTGATATTGGTGGTCAGTGTAGTGCCCCATTATATTGGTGGTCAGTTTAGTGTTCTGTATATTGCTGGTCAGTGTAGTACCCCCTCACATTGGTGGTCAATGTAGTGCCCGTGATATTGGTGGTCAGTTTAGTGTTCCGTACATTAGTGGGCAGTATAGTGCCCCCTCACATTGGTGGTCAATGTAGTGCCCGTGATATTGGTGGTCAGTTTAGTGTTCCGTACATTAGTGGGCAGTATAGTGCCCCCTCACATTGGTGGTCTGTGTAGTGCCCCATTATATTGGTGGTCAGTTTAGTGTTCTGTATATTGGTGGTCAGTGTAGTACCCTCTTCCCTTCTCAGCCATTGTCATTAGTACAGTGACAGTGTATGGTATTATCAGTGATCACTGTATTAGTGCAACTGGTGATGTCAGTGTCGGTTAGTCAGTTCCCCCAGCGTACACATATATGATTCTAGTGCGGACCAAAAAAAGGGTTCTGCGCGTTTTTGGTGCAGGTGCGGTGCGATTGGAGCCATACAAAATGTACGACTCCCATCGCACACATATCGCATTTGATTTGCACAGGAATGCGGTGCGGTTCCTGTGCGAATCACATACTATATACCGCACCGCATTCCTGAGCAAATCACATGCGATTTGTGTGCAGTGCGATCGGAGCCGTACATTTTGTATGGATCCAATCGCACCGCACCCGCACCAAAAACGTGCAGAACCCTTTTTTTGGGTCCGCACTAGAATCGGATCGCATGGGTATTCATGCCTATGCGATCCGATTCTGCACATCGCACCGCGTTTTGCGGACCTTTTTCGGGGTGTTGTTACGTTAACATACACACTTGTAGCGGTTTGCATGAACGGGGTGCGATTCTGATGTGGTGCGGAATTCGGACAGAAAACACTGCGAATTCCAAACCGCATCACTGTGAACCCGGGGCTCATACTGCTTTAACCCAACCCTTAAATAAACAGTTATCCTGAAGCTTCAATGTATCCTACCTGTAGTAACGTCGTTCTTTCAGGGGGTTATTTATAAGAATGTGATGCCAGGCTACAGATTTTCGTATATTACAGAGGCCGATAGGGTGGACTTATTGAAGGCAGACCCTCCAACAGAGCAGTTACCTCCAAAAATTGAAGGCAAGGCCACGTAGGTAGGGGTCTGTGTCAGCGGTTGCTCAGACTCTTGCTGCGTATGTAGCTGACCTGGGAGGAATATTTGCTTAGAGTCCAGACATCGATAATTACCATCACAGACAAGAAATTAGCCGGCACCATCCTTCTTCCCTAATTCATCACTGCAGTTCCTGTGCTAATAGGATTGTCCGCCACAAATAAGAGCTGAAGTCGGGGCTGGTCCTACAAAGCTGCAGTCTAAGCACATAACATTTTTCAAGAGACCTGAGCTCTGGTTGAATTGTGGTAATCCCCAAAATATTGACCCAACAGGCCCCCCACCACCAACATGCCACGAGTTTCCATCTGTAAGTTCTTCCATCGTCATGTATTCACTGCTGCCTTCATATCTCTCTATTGACTACCCCATTTGTGCCAAATGTGTCTATCCTAATGTCAGGGTCTACCGGTTTCTTCACTCTGCATACCGGCGTTGGGCCCCTGAACCCTGGGGTCTGCTACAAATATCCCAGAGGTGTTATATTGCATATAGGTCAGGCGAGCGTGGGGGCCATCCAATGGTATCAATTCCTTCATCCTCCAGGAACTGCCTGCATACTCTCACCACATGAGCTCGGGCATTGTCATGCATCAGGAGGAACCCAGGACCCACTGCACCAGGAGGAACCCAGGACCCACTGCACCAGGAGGAACCCAGGACCCACTACACTAGCGTAAAGTCTGATAATGGGTCCAAGGATTTCATCCTGATACCGAATGACAGTCAGGGTGCCATTGTCTAGCCTGTAGAGGTATGGGCATCCCTCCATGGATATGCCTCCCCAGACCATCACTGACCCACCACCAAAACGGTCATGCTGAACCATGTTACAGGCAGCATAACGTTCTCCACGGCTTCTCCAGACCCTTTCACGTCTGTCGCATGTGCTCAGGGTGAACCTGCTCTCATCTGTGAAAAGCACAGGGTGCCAGTGGTGGACCTGCCAATTCTAGTGTTCAATGGCAAATGCCAATCAAGCTTTATGGTACGGGGCAGTGAGCACAGGGCCCACTAGAGGATTTCAGGCCCTCAGGCCACCCTCATGAAGTCTGTTTCTGATTGTTTGGTCAGAGACTTTCACACCAGTGGCCTGCTGGAGGTCATTTTGTAGGGCTCTGGCAGGGCTCATCCTGTTCCTCCTTGCACAAAGGAGCAGATACTGGTCATGCTGATGGGTTAAGGACCTTCTACGGTCCTGTCCAGCTCTCCCAGAGTAACTGCCTGTCTCCTGGAATCTCCTTCATGCTCCTGGGAGACACAGCAAACCTTCTGACAATGACACGTCTTGATGTGCTATCCTGGAGAAGTTGGACTGCCTGTGCAAGCTCTGTAGGTTCCAGGTATGGCTAACCAGATCAATATCCCAGGAGTTTAATTGACTTGATGCTATACACTGATTAAAAAGTGTTCCTTTAATTTGTTTGAGCTGTGTATATATGGGTTTCCTCTCTATATAAACACGTATAACCCACTGCATGCTGCACTTGGCCGGTGAACTGCAAGAGAGGAATGACCTTGGTGAACTCATAACTAGCATACTGCAAAATGAAAGGCAAAGCTACTTGGATACAGTTGTTAAGCCGACCTCATCAGCATGGCACGTGACAGATAATGACTTACTTAGTGGCATCTGCTTAAGGAGCACATTTTTTTCATAATGACCTATGCAGAGACAGCAGCATTCCCTGGAGACACCAATGGCCATTATACCCAGTTATACCAAATAATAGAATAAAAAAGGTCAAAAGAGCAGAGTGAGATGCATGGAGATGCTCAGTAGAGATACAAGGGCAGTAGAAGGGTGATGTTCAGAAGTTGGGTAGAGAAGCCTATGGAGTACCTATGTTGCTCCATTTGAGGTTCTACCTGGTGTCCAACCATTCTCCAAACAAAGTCAAGCTGGGAAAGTCAATTGGTTGGAGCCATCTGGGTCAACGTAAAGACACCACTAGTCAAAATGATTGTATTCCAGTAATGGCATGGGGTTAATGCCTGCAATGAAAGTATTAAGTATACTACTGTATATTGTTTTTAGGTCTAGGTCTTTATATTTTCCTTCACATGTACTTGCAGAATAAGCTTTCCAGGAAAGGTTATAGTTAAAAGGGTTTGTACCAGGGGCGGACTGACCATTTGGAAACTCGGGCACTGCCCGAGCGCACGGGGTCAGTAGGGGGCCCCTGGTACCTTTGTCATAGGCTTTTTTGAGTTTGAGCAAGGACACCGGGGTCCCATGATCTCCTATTGCCCGGGGGCCCCATGAGTTGTCAGTCCGCCCCTGGTTTGTACAAACCACATAACATGGTTGGGGGTGCTACATTGGTCAAATTTTATTCAAATGGTAAAAATGTGTTTGTCACTTACCCAGACCTCAGGGTGGCAATTCTGCTGCATGAGTTCACTGCAAAACAAACAGCGTTGTTACCCTGTGATATATGGAGAGCCTGAGATCATCTCAAAACATGCAAACACAAACACAGTAGCTTTGTTCAGCAGAAGAAAAGCAAACATTATTTGTCCTGGTATAATGAAGACCAACAAAATTGCTCACCGTCAGTATCACAGTCCCACACTTGAGTTTAGGGTTCCAGTCTGTTTTGGGGTGCAAGACAAGCCTCAGGAGTTCAGCAAAACAAGCCTCAGTTGCCAGATCACGGTCTCACAGCTGTGGACCACTCCACTTCATAGACTTGTGCTGACTCCCTTGAAGGTGGGTTACCCCTTTAGGGACCACAGTCCCTGTAATTAGGGTTTGGAAGCTCTTTCCCACCTGAATTCTCTGTGCACTTCTGAATTCCGGATCCCAATCCAGGGAGTACTGAAATCAGTCTTCTCCTTTACGACAGGACTATCCTTGAACCCCTCACCTGGCATGGGTGAGAACCCCTGAGTATACTAAAATGTCCCTTAAAGGGACCACATTCTAAATAGTTGGGAAATATATCTTGTGTGCAGGACCCATCTCTGGCTTCCTGTGCATATTCCCCTTCACCTGCCTAAACACAAAGGTGTCAGAGGCACTGTGTAATGCCAAGAGCCATCTGGTTACCCTGGCACACTTGTGCCTGTTCTGTCTCATCCAAGTCAGTGGAGCATGGTCCAACGTCAGATGAAATTACCCAATGATGCCCAAAAAAGCTCAGACCTTTTTCTTTCTGAAGGGGCATGGTCAAGCCTGAATAGCCTCTACCATGTTCATCTGAGATTTCACCAAACCCCTACCCACAATGTACCCCAGGGCACTTGGCCTCCCATCGCAGAGGCACACTTTTCTGTATTATTGGTATACCCCTTCTTCTTTAGAGAGTCCAAGACAGCCTGTACTTGGGGAAGATGGGACTCCCAGTCAGTACTAAAGATAATAAATACACCAAGGGATATTTCTGATGTGGGCGTAGCAGTGCTGGCTCTGCCAAGTGGCCACATTTCAAGAAGCCCCTAGCAATCTCTTGAGGAACCCTAGGATTCCATGGAACCCTGGTTGAAAAAGGCTGTCCTAAGTTGATGATCCCTGGTGTAGGTCCAAACCGATGGCAGTACCCAGTGATGGCCAAAAAAGCTCAGACCTGTTTCTTGGTGATTGGCAGTACCAAGCCTGAATAGCCTAAACCATGTTCATCTGTGGTTTCACCAAACCCCTACTCACAATATACCCCAGGTACCTGACCTCCCATCGCAGTGGCACACTTTTCTGGATTATTGGTATACCCCACCTTCTTTAGAGAGCCTACGACAGCCTGTACATGGGGAAGATGGGACTCCCAGTCAGTACTAAGGATGACAATGTCGTTCAAATATACTGAAGGGTATTTCTGATGTGGGCGTAGTAGTGCTGGCTCTGTCAAGTGGCTGCAGATCAAGGAGCCCCTAGCAACTTTTGGGGAGGTGCAGCGTGGTGTGGGCAGTAAATACACAGTCTGGTTGTAGCAAAAGTTATTATTTGTATTGAGCAGAATGCCAAAGTTACACACACCCTAGTGGGAGAGTGCAGCTTAGGGAATTAACGTTCAACACAGTCAAAGATCCGGCTGAGGAGAGATGCTGACAGTATTGGTTTCAGAGGGTGAAGTGAGGCCTGGGCAGTTCAGTCTGGTCCGGTCCCAAGAGAGGAGGCTCCTTTCCATGATAGCGACTCCCTAGCCTGTCCCTTCTTGTCTGAAACCTTTCCCCACTGCTAGTTACTCTCCATAGCAAGCGGGGTCTCTCTTTCTGCACTAGCCACTTGCAAAGTGTGTACAAAAACTTGGGGGCAGGCACTTAAATAGACTTTGCTAACCCAAGATAGCTGCCAGGGGTCACATGGCCAGAGTAGCCAACCGGAATGCTGTTCCATTGACCCAGAAAATCATAGAGAAATGGTGTTTCCCTTTGGACCTCCTCTCCAGGCTGCAGTACCACTCAGTTGATCACCACTTACAGTTAAGAAATCACACTGCACCTGAATACAAACATCTTGAGGAACCCAAGGATTCCACGGAAACCCTTGTTGAGAATGACCAGATCCCTGGTGTAGGAACTGCAGTGTTCACGGTGAGGCAGAGGTTAATTTTGTTGTTATTGTGGTTTCTATAATCGGAAATTATATTGCAGCTTGCGCAATAAATGGGGAAGATGGGACTCCCAGTCAATACTAATGATGACAATGTTGTCTAAATTCACCAAGTTCTATTTCCAAACGGGTGTAGTAGTGCTGGCTCTGCAAAGTGGCCACAGCTCAAGGAGCCCCTAGCAACCTGTTGAGGAACCCTAGGATTTCACAGAACCCTGGTTGAGAATGGCTGTCCTATGTTGATGGCCCCTGGTGCAGGAACTTCAGCGTTCCCGGTGAGATAGAGGTTAATTTTGTTGTTATTGTGGTTGCTATAATCGAAAATGATATTGCAGCATGGGCAATAAATGGGGAAGATGGGACTCCCAGTCAATACTAATGATGACAATGTTGTCCAAATTCACCAAGTTGTATTTCCAATATGGGTGTAAAAGTGCTGGCTCTGCCAAGTGGCCACAGCTCAAGGAGCCCCCAGCAACCTGTTGAGGAACCCTAGGATTTCATGGAACCCTGGTTGAGAATGGCTCTCCTAAGTTGATGGTCTCTGGTGCAGGAACTTCAGCGCTCCCAGTGAGAGAGAGGTTAATTTTGTTGTTATTGTGGTTGCTATAATTGGAAATTATAGTGCAGCATGGGCAATAAATGGGGAAGATGGGACTCCCAGTCAATAGTAATGATGACAATGTTGTCCAAATTCACCAAGTTGTATTTCCAATATGGGTGTAGTAGTGCTGGCTCTGCCAAGTGGCCACAGCTCAAGGAGCCCCTAGCAAGCTGTTGAGGAGCCCTAGGATTTCATGGAACCCTGGTTGAGAATGGCTGTCCTAAGTTGATGGCCCCTGGTGCAGGAACCTCTGCGCTCCCAGTGAGAGAGAGGTTAATTTTGTTGTTATTGTGATTGCTATAATCGAACATTATAGTGCAGCATGGGCAATAAATGGGGAAGATGGGACTCCCAGTCAATACTAATGATGACAATGTTGTCTAAATTCACCAAGTTGTATTTCCAATATGGGTGTAGTAGTGCTGGCTCTGCCAAGTGGCCACAGCTCAAGGAGTCCCAAGCAACCTGTTGAGGAACCCTAGGATTTCACAGAACCCTGGTTGAGAATGGCTGTCCTAAGATGATGGCTCCTGGTGCAGGAACTTCAGCGCTCCCGGTGAGATAGAGGTTAATTTTGTTGTTATTGTGGTTGCTATAATCGGAGATTATATTGCAGCATGGGCCTGACTGACACATAATGGGGATTACTGGGAACATTAAAGGCAAGCAGAGAGGGAAGAGAGAGATCATTCACTCAGCAGAAGACGATACGTGTCTACAGGACACAGACTGCGACCAGTCTAGAAGATGAGTTAGAGCGCGCTGGTGGGAGATACGAATCATTCCGAAGAAGACAGACTTGTGTCACACCATGGCCGGGGAACTGACAGGAAAGTTCCAGCTGGTCTCTCAGGAAAATCTCGAGGAATATCTCAAGGCGCTGAGTAAGAATTTTTATTTTCAGCAGCTTAAAGTTCAAGAAAAGCCGAAACTTTTCACAACGAAAAAAAGTTTTGGCTGTAAATACACTTTAAAAGAATTGAGCCGTGGAGGAAAATGTAAACTGCTATTGTTGCCTTATCCTTTTAAAAATACTATTTGCCTGGCTGTCATGCTTATCCCCTGGCTTCAGAACATTCCGACGTCCAACTATGCAGATCAGGAGTTGTGAGTTCACTCCAACCCAACGTGTTACATTGTTGCAGAGTTAGTGACGGTGAAAAGTATTGAAACCAAAGGCTGCCAGGGCAGTATTTACAGATAGAGGTCAGTCTCAACCAGGGGCGGACTGACAACTCATGGGGCCCCCGGGCAATAGGGGATCATGGGGCCCCTGTGTCTCAAAAAAGCCTATGAAAAAGGTACCAGGGGCATCTCATGGGGCCCCCTACTGACCCCGGGCCCTCGGGCAGTGCCCGAGTTTCCAAATGGCCAGTCCGCCCCTGGTCTCAACACTATATTCATATAGTCAGTAGTGCTTTAAAACTTTAAAATAAACTCATCAAGAAAGTAATAAGGGCTGCCATCCCTGACCTGTTTCTGAAAATTCTCGATGCCTGGCTGTCCTGATTTTTTTGACAACTTGAAATAGGTACTCAGATAGGAGTTGGTAGGCATTAAGCTAAAGTTAATCATCTTATATTTTGCCTTTACCACCACCCCCCCCCCCAACATGATAATGAAATATTTAAATAAAACCTTTCTAGTTTAGACCCAGTAACATGATCATTGGATCTCTGTACTTCTCTATGCCATGCAGGCAGATCATGGCAGGTGGGAAGAGTTGGCAGGGTGCGGTACTTCCTGATAACATCACAGCACCCTGCTTCAAGACTCCTCTCAAGCGCCTTCAGCCCTGATGCAAGCTGTGGGCTGACTCTTGGAAGGAGTCATGTAAATATTAAAATGCCATTATGGGTAGGTGTCAGTCTGGAGGAGTGGGAGTTCCTAGGCAGATTGCAAGCAGACCGCCCTAGGTAACGCCCACATGTGAACTGAAATCCAGTGAATAAAAGGGGCTGGCCAGGGACAGTCAGGCTGGGAAGGATAGAATGGATGATGCTGGTTGTCCTCCAGCCGGGAAAGGAGGCAGATTCTGTCTGACCTGCTGCAGCTTCTAATGCACATTGTGAGAAGCTCAACAAGCCTGGAATGTAGCCTCTCACATGCAGAAACTGGTGTGGCACTGAAACTCAGAATCAGCCTATCTACTCTGTGTTTTAGTCCCCGGCAGTTTCTCATCTGCCATGCAACAGGATCTCTAACTATCTATGGGCCATCGGATGCTTAACCTGGCTCTAGCCTATGCTGGTTATTGAGCTCCAAGCTATAACTAGCTTTAACCATTTCAATACCGGGCACTTTTACCCCCTTCCCCCCAGGCCAATTTTCAGGTTTCAGCGCTCTCACACTTTGAATAACAATTGCGCGGTCATGCAACACTGTAACCAAACTACATTTTTATCATTCTGTTCACACAACTAGAGTTTTCTTTTGGTGGTATTTAATCACCACTGGGGTTTTTATTTTTTGCTAAATTAACAAAAAAAGACCAAACATTTTTTAAAAAATCCCCACCTTTTTGGAAATAAGTAATTGTTCTTCATAAATTTAGGCCAAGATGTATTCTGCTACATATCTTTGGTGAAAATAACTAAAATCAGTATTTATTATTTAGTCTGTAGGAAAGTTCAAACTATGGGATAGATCTGAAAATTGATCAATCCTGAAGTACTGACAGCCAATCTAATTTCTTGAGGCCCAAAAATGTCAGGACAGTACAGATATCCCCCAAATGTCAGAACAGTACAGATATCCCCCAAATGTCAGGACAGGACAGATATCCCCGCAAATGTCAGGACAGGACAGATATCCCCCCAAATGTCAGAACAGGACAGATATCCCCCAAATGTCAGGACAGGACAGATATCCCCCAAATGTCAGGACAGGACAGATATCCCCCAAATGTCAGGACAGTACAGATATCCCCCAAATGTCAGAACAGTACAGATATCCCCCAAATGTCAGAACAGTACAGATATCTCCCAAATGTCAGGACGGTACAGATATCCCCCAAATGTCAGAACAGTACAGATATCTCCCAAATGTCAGGACAGTACAGATATCCCCCAAATGTCAGAACAGTACAGATATCTCCCAAATGTCAGGACAGTACAGATATCCCCCAAATGTCAGGACAGTACAGATATCCCCCAAATGTCAGAACAGGACAGATATCTCCCAAATGTCAGGACAGCACAGATATCTCCCAAATGACCCCTTTTTGCAAAATAGAAAGTATTTCATAACAGGCATGGCGAGTTATTTGAAGTTGTAATTTTTTTGTCATACTTTTTTGGAAAATGAAGAAATTAAAAAAATTATTTTCACAATTATTTTTTTACATACTGTCACCAGTGCAGTACAGCGTCATCATATAACTGGTGTGGCGGTGATCAGGAACACTGACTGGTGATAGTATGAAAAAAAAAATTGATAATTTTTAAATAATTTTCTTTTAAAATTTATTATTTTTTTATTAATTTTTTTTTTCTTTTTTAAGATTTTCTTTTCATACTACACTATGACCAAAGTAGTATAATGTTACCATAGTAACATTGTACTTTTTTGGGGAACTGATCAGTAGTTTTTTTTTTTTTTTTACACACAATTTGACTGCTTATATTAAAGAATTTCTTTGCTATAAGCAAGCATTTAACTGAGTGAAATCGATTCATTCAGGTTTTTTTTGTTGTGATTAGCTGTGATTGGCCACAGCTAATCACATGACACAGATGGGCTGTGATTGGTCCAGCCTGTGCATGTGATCACTGTGACCATTCACAGCTAGACACCCTTGTATACAATGGATGGTATGAAAGGAAGCCATCCATTGTATACAACTGTCATGTGACCTGCTGTGATTGGTCACAGCAGGTCACATGGTACTGGCAATGGGGCCGGTATACAGATCTATCATCGGCTATGTTCGAGGTACACAGCCGGTGATAAATCTCGCCACAACGCAGCCCTGCAGGCACAAGCAAGGCGCGGTCCGAGAAGGACGTCATATGACGTCCACCCGGATCGACGAGAGTCCTGCCCGGCTGTCATTTTCCTATTGGCTGGGCGGGAAGTGGTAAAAATCCCAGACTAGAAAGGACAGGGTTAACTAAAATAACAGAAGCTGCATATAAACTCTATGACAATAAACAGGTTTACGTATCTGGAAAGGTGACCACTATACACATACAGTACAGGAACACAGGCCTAGCTCTCTTGCACTGTGCATGTGAGATAATAACAATAGGACAGAAAGAAGTCAGCCACAAGGATTTAGATACACACTCAAGAAGCTACGGGCAAAATAGTAAACTACTAACATGTGCACTTGTTCCCAAAAAAATCCCTTCTGGTGTGGATTAGCAACAGATCTCCCATGGGGGACATGTGGTCTCAAATGAAATCTCTCTCACTACTTCCTTCCTCTGGGGTTTTAAAACCAAGACACCAGGGACAGGAAGTGATGTAGATCCCTGCATTTATACATAGGAAACAATTGGTTCTTGTACTGGTTGGAAAATCTTTTCAGTGCTTTGGATAGTAGGTTGTTATTTCCCAGTAGGTAGGTTACATAGCACTCAGCTGATAGCCATAGATAATGTGCCAATCAGGCTGCTTATAACCAATGAAGATGAGCCGTTCACACTTTGAATAAGTAATGGAGATCAGCCAATCAGGATGTGTGTAACCTATTAGGATAAGCCATTTAGGCTGTGTACATTGTATAACCAATAGATATGAGCTGGTCAGACTGTATGAGCCAATTAGAGTGTGTATACCAATGAAGAAGAACCAGTAAGGCCAGGTACAACTAATAGAAATGAGCCAATCAGGTTGTTTCTGAGAAAGAGAAATGAGGCAATCGGGCTGTGTAATACCAATGGAGAATGGCCAATCGGGCTGTGTAATACCAATGGAGAAAGGCCAATCAGGCTGTGTAATACCAATGGAGAATGGCCAATCAGGCTGTGTAATACCAATGGAGAATGGCCAATCAGGCTGTGTAATACCAATGGAGAATGGCCAATCAGGCTGTGTAATACCAGTGGAGAATGGCCAATCAGGCTGTGTAATACCAATGGAGAAAGGCCAATCAGGCTGTGTAATACCAGTGGAGAATGGCCAATCAGGCTGTGTAATACCAGTGGAGAATGGCCAATCAGGCTGTGTAATACCAATGGAGAATGGCCAATCAGGCTGTGTAATACCAATGGAGAATGGCCAATTAGGCTGTGTAATACCAATGGAGAATGGCCAATCAGGCTGTGTAATACCAATGGAGAATGGCCAATCAGGCTGTGTAATACCAATGGAGAAGGGCCAATCAGTACCCTGGGGGGGGGGGGGGGTGTCAGAGAAGGGTGCTTCCTCTCCAGGAGGAGACCAAAGACACACTTTTATGCACGTGTTCACATGCATTTTTTTGGTACAGTTGATGTTTAGGTTTTGCGCACTGCATTGCAGATAAAAAATACTGTAATATGGGTTGAACACTACAGTTGCTGCACCCCTGAGAATCTCAAGTATCCCCAAAGTAAGTCAGACTTTGTATCTCTTTTCAGATGTTAATGTGGCCTTGCGGAAAATCGTGGTGCTGCTGAAACCGGAGAAAGAGTTTGTGGCGGACGGGGACCACATGATAATCAAGACGCTCAGCACCTTCAAAAACTACATCATGGATTTTACCTTGGGCGAGGAGTTTGAGGAGAACTTGGCCATCATTGATGGGCGAATCTGCAGAGTAAGATACACAGGAGGGGACTGGTCACAACTTTCAAGTATGATGATGATGGTTGGTTGGCCAATCTGGCTAATTCTTGAGAGATTAGTCAACCATCTCATGTCTATAGTAGATGGTGGAGGACGCTTCCATGCCAACTCTTCTCAAGTGGACCCATTACTGCTAGAAAGACCACATACATATTTGGTTTTAGAGGCGTCCCCCACAATAATTTAGGACATGCTGTCTTACTTATCTTTATTGCAGAATCTGCACTCTTATACCCCTATTTTCCCTTTTGCTGCTGTAAATTGTATCCAAAAAACCTGCAAATATAATCACACTTCCTTACAGTACCAAAAATATGTTATGGATTATGTAAGCCCAACATTTCCTATTCCTGATACCATGTACTTGTATGAAGAAGCCTCCTGTTATCTTTGTATTGCTTCCTTTGTGTGAAATCCCCATTGTTGCTGCCAGTCCCTCTGCATTCCTATTAAAAACTGACCACTCTGGGCATGAGAGCACAGCATGGTCAGTTTTCTAGCTGAGCCTGCTCTCCTCCAATGATCAGACTTGCCCTGATACCCCCTTCCCTTGCACAGCTATTCGCTTAGAAGATCAGTGTGCTGTTACTTCTCCTCCCCCAGCTCTCTGTGCAGCTGAGAACAGAGCGAATGTGGTCATTCACTTATTCCCTCCCTGGTTATATCTAGCCTTGACTACTGTAAGTCCCTCCTCATTGGCCGACCTCATCACAGGCTATCCCTCATCACAGGCTATCCCCTCTTCAATCGATCATGAATGCTGCTTCCAGACTTACTAACAGTTCCGTATCTGCCACCCCTCTCTGCCAATCCCTCCACTGGCCTCCACTCAGTGTCCTCCATCCCTCTCTGCCAATCCCTCCATTGGCCTCCACTCAGTGCCCGCCACCCCTCTCTGCCAATCCCTCCATTGGCCTCCACTCAGTGTCCTCCACCCCTCTCTCCCAATCCCTCCACTGGCTTCCCATTGCCCAATGGATAAAATTCAAATCATTAACAATAACATATAAAGCCATTTATAACTCTGCCCCAAATTACATCACCAATATTGTCTCCACATATCACCCAAACTTTCCTCTCCGCTCCTCACATGACCTCCTGCTCTCTAGCTCCCTTGTCTCCTCCTCCCATGCTCGTCTCCAGGACTTCTACAGAGCTTCCCTCATCCTCTGGAACTCTCTACCCCAGTCTATTAGACTATCGCCTACTCTGCTCACTTTTAGGCAATCTCTGAAAACCTTTGTATTGTTGCTGTATCGTCTCCCATTATATTGTAAAGCACTGAGCAAACTGTTGGCGCTATATAAATCCTGTATAATAATAATTTATAAAAAAAAAAAAAAAAAGAGGAAAAAGGGTATTTATAATGTTTTTATATCCATACACAAATACTGTATTTTGCATTTCACTTCTTTGTTTTTTTTTATACTGAATATAACAAGGTGAGGGTTTAACAAATAAAAATAAATGATAGGGATAAGATTAAATCAATAAATATCCAAAATAAAATCTATAAAAAAAAAAGAATATATATTCATAAAATGCTGAAAGTAGCAAAGTTTCATTCTTCACAGCAATCAGTCCATCTGATATTGATATTCATAAAGTGCTTGAAGGAAATTTATGGTCACAGCATACACCTTCCTTCTATAACATCACAAACAGTTATTTCTGACAATCCAATAAAAGCGAACTTCAACAATCTCCCTTCACCTTGTGAGTGCTGCTGGCCATCTCCTTCCACAATTTCTTAGATTCTCTGCATGCTTAGCATCTTCTCCTCCATTTCTAAGGACTACATATCCCATGGTACCTCGCTGCCTGCAATCAGTGATTGCTGTCCAGACTCCGCCTCCTGAAACTCCTCCTTTCAGAAGGTGGGCTCTGTGAAATGTGTGACACAGCAGTGCCTGCATACAGGACATAGTGACTACAGGTCACAGAATTCCAGGAAGTCAATGGGGTTGATTTACTAAAAGCAGGGCCATCTTAATAGCATCAGGGGTCACTGGGCAAAGTAATGCTCTGGGGCCCCTACCAGTCTTCCTCAATTTATGCACCTACTCTCAAGAATTAAAGTATAAATAGTTGATAGAATGAAACTGATTTTTTAGTATTTTACCAAAATCAATTTTAAACAATGAACAAGAAAATGTGCCATAAATCCAAGACTAATCAACACAAAGGTGGGGGGGCAGAAGGGTACAGTATGGGCACAGTACAAGTTCCGGGATGCTGCACAGGACACGGCCATCCTGGGACAGCTTAGTAAAAAGCGTGACTGTCCCCAAAAATCCAGGACAGTTGGCAAGTATGATGTAATGCAAAATTATCTTGGGGCCCCCTATACACCTGGGGCCCCGGGGCACTGCCCAGGGGTGCCCATGCGTTAAGACAGCCCTGACTAAAGCCGGTCATACACGGGTCGAATTCCGAAAGAATTTTCTTTCGAAAATTTTTTCTAAGAATTTTGCATTCGAATTTCGCACCATTAGTGGGTTACAGAAACAGACGATTTTCATGTGACCATCGAATTTGAGTGATCGGGCATGTTGGAAATTTTTATAAAAACGAACAAATTTCGAATCAATGATGGAAGAATCGTGCGAGAAATATAAAGCTGGAAAGAAAAGAAAATTCTTGGCCACGAAACTTCTTTTCTGTAGCAACATGAGAAATGAAAGGCTTGGTTGGTTGAATTTCGAAATCAATGGTGGCACCATCAGTTTACAAAACGCACTAAATTTCTGATTTTCTAAAGAACATTTGTTCGGAATTCGACCTATGTATGGCCTGAATTAAGGTAGAGAGTGCAAATCTGGTGCAGCTGTGCATAGAAACCAGTTAGGAGAAATTGAAGGCTTGGTTGGTTGGTTGAATTTCAAAATCAATGGTGG